>NW_026652769.1:0-24680 GCF_009828535.3 Hylobates moloch
CAGCTCGATGATGATGAAGCTTCTGGGAGTCACCACCCCAATGATGATGAAGCTTCTGGGAGTCTCCATCTCTAAGATGATGAAGTTTCTGGGAGTGAAACCATGATGATGAAGCTTCTCGGAGTCACCACCCAGATGAGGAAGTTACTGGGAATCACCACGCTGATGATGAAGGTTCTGGGAGTCACCACCCTGATGATGAAGATTCTGGGAATCATCACGTTGATGATGGAGGTTCCGGGAGTCACAAAAACGATGATGAAGTTTCTGGGAATCACCACCCCAATGATGAAGCTTCAGGGACTCACCTTCCCTATAATGAAGAAGTTTCTGAGAGTCACCACCCCGATAATGAAGCTTCTGGGATTCACCACAACCATGATGAGGCTTCTGGGAGTCACCAACCTGATGATGAAGCTCCTGAGAGTCACCACCCCTATAATGATGAAGCCTCTGGGAATCACTAAACCGATGATAATGAAGCTTCTGGGGGTCACCACACCGATGATGATGAAGTTTTGGAGTCACCACCTTCAGGATGATGAAGCTTCTGGGAGTCTCCACCTCAAAGATGATGAAGCTTCTGGGAGTCAAAACTCTGACGATGAAGCTTCTGGGAATCACCACCCCGATGATGAAGCTTCTGGGAATCACAACCCCGATCATGAAACTTCTGGGATTCGCCTCCCCGATGATGAAGACTGTGGGAGCACCACCTCGATCATGATGCTTCTGGGAGTCACCACCCCGATGATGATGAAGCTTCTGGGCATCACCACTCCAATGATGATGAAGATTCCCAGAGTCATCACCCCGAAGATGATGAAGCTTCGGGGAGTCACCACGCTTATGATGATAAAACATCTGGGAGTCACCACCCCAATGATGATGAAGCTTCTGGGAGTCACACCTGAAAGATGATGAAGGTTCTGGGGGTCATAACCCCAATGATGAAGCTTCTCAGAGTCCCCACCCAGATGATGAAATTTCTGGGAATCACCACCCCGATGATGAAGCTTCTTGGAATCACCACCCTGATAATGATGAAGTTTCAGAGAGTAACCACGTCAATGATGATGCAGGTTCTGGGAGTCATCACCCTGTTGATTAAGTTTCTGGGAGTCACCACCCTGACGATGAAGCTTCTTTTAGACACCACCCAAATGATGAAGCTTCTGTGACTCACCAAATCGATGATGAAACTTCTGGGAGTCACCACCCCAATGATGATGAAGCTTTTGTGAGTCACCACCACGATGATGAGGCTTCCGGGAGTCCCCACACTGATGATGAAGCTTTTGGGAGTCATCACCCTGATGATAAAGATTTTGGGATTCACCATCTCAATGATGAAGCTTCCAGGAGTCAACACCCCGATGATGAATCTTCTGGGAGTCACCATCCGATGATGAAGCTTCTGTGAATCACCACCCTGATGATGAAACTTCTCGGAGTCTCCACCCTGATGATGGAGATTTTGGAAAGCACCACCCCGCGGATGATATTTCTGGGAGTCACCACCCTGATGATGATGGAAATTCTGTGAGTCATCACTCCGATAATGATGAATCTTCTGTGAGTCACAAACCCTATGATGAAGCTTCAGGGAGTCACCACCCCGATGATGATGAAACCTCTGAGAGTCATCACCCCGATGATGAAGCTTCTGGGATTCACCATCACCATGATGAAGCTTCTGGGAGTCACCATCACGATGATGAAACTTCTGAGAATCAACACCCCGATGATGAAGTTTCTGGGAGTCACCATCTAAATTAAGAACCTTCAGGGGTCACCACCCCAATGTTGAAACTTCTGGGAATAAACACCCTGATGATGAAGCTTCTGAGAATCACCAAACCTATGATGACGCTTCTGGGAATCACCACCCCGATGATGAAACTTCTGGGAGTCGTCACCCCAATGATGGAGATTTTGGGAAGCACCACCCTGCTGATGATACTTCTGGGTGTCACCACCCCGATGATCATGAATCTTCTGGGAGTCACCACCCCGATGATGACGAAGCTTCTGGGAGACACCACCACTGTGATAATAAAGCTTCTGGGAGTCACAACACTGATGATGATGAAGCTTCTGGGATTCACCACCCCAATGATGATGAAGCTACAGGGAGTCACCACCCTGATGATGATGAAGCATCTGGGAGTCTCCATCTCGAAGATGATGAAGCTTCTGGGAGTCAAAACCAGGATAATGAAACTTCTTGGAGTAACCACCCAGATGATGAAGTTTCTGGGAATCACCACCCCGATGATGATGCTTCTGGAAGTCACCACCCTGAAGATGAAGCTTCTGGGAATCACCACCCCAATGATGAAGCTTCTGGGAGTCACCAAAACGATGATGAAGCTTCTGGGAATCACCACCCCTATGATGAAGCTTCAGGGATTCACCTCCCCAATGATGAAGAAGCTTCTGAGAGTCACCACCGTGATGATGAAGCTTCTGGGTTTCAACAATGCCATGATGAAGCTTCTGGGAGTCACCACCCCTATGATGATGAAGCTTCAGGGAGTCACCACACCGATGATAAGGAAGCTCCTGGGAGTCACCACCCCAATGAAGAAGAAGCTTCTGGGAGTCACCACCCTGATGATGATGAAGCTTCTGGGAGTCAACACCCCGATGATTTAGCTTCTCAGAGTCAACACCCCGATGATGAATTTTCTGGAAATCACCACCCCGATGATGAAGGTTCTAGGAGTCACCACAACAATGATGAAACTTCTGTGAATCACCAGCCCGTTTACAAAGCTTCAGGGAGTCACCACCACGATGATGATGAAGCTTCAGAGTGTCACCACCCCAATGATGAGGCTTCTGGGATACAACACTGCAATGATGAAGCTTCTGGGAGTCACCACCCTGATGATGAAATTCTGGAAATCACCTCAATAATGAAGCTTCTGGAAGTCACCACCCCGATGATGATGAAGCTTCTGGGAGTCACCATCCCGATGATGATGAAATTTCTGGGAGTCGCCACCCCAATGTTGAAGCTTCTGGGAGTCACCACCCTAATGACGATGAAGCTTCTAGGGGTCATGAACCCGATGATGAAGCTTATGGGAGTCACTATCCCGATGATGAAAATTCTGGGAGTCACCACCCCGATGATTAAGGTTCTGGGTGTCACCACCCCGATGATGAAGCTTCTGGGAGTCACCACCCCTATAATATAGCTTCTGGGATTCACCAACCCGATGATGAAACTTCTGGGAGTCACCACACTGATGATGATGAAGCTACTGGGAGTCAGCACCTGACGATGATGAAGCTTCTTGTAGTCACCACCCCAATGGTGAAGCTCCTGGGAGTCACCACCCTGATGATGAAGAAGCTTTTGGGAGACATCACCGCGATGATGAAAATTATGAAAGTCACCACCCAGATGATGAAGCTTCTGGGATTCATAACCACAATGATGAAGCTTTTCGGAGTCACCACTCCAATGATGAAGCTTCTAGAATTCACCACACCGATGATGAAAACTCTGGGAGTCACCACCCCAATGATGAAGCTTCTGGGAGTCACCACCCCAATGATGTAGCTGCTGGGATTCACAAACCCGATGATGAAGCTTCTGGGAGTCACCACACTGATGATGACAAAGCTACTGGGATTCACCACCTGATGATGATGAAGCTTCTTGGAGTCACCACCCGAATGACGAAGCTTCAGGGAGTCACCACCCTGATAATGAAGAAGCTTTTGGGAGTCATCACCGCGATGATGAAAATTATGGGAGTCACCACCCAGATGATGAAGCTTCTGAGATTCATAATCCTGATGATGAAGCTTTTCAGAGTCACCAACCCAATGACGAAGCTTCTGGAATTCACCACACCGATGATGAAACCTCTGTGAGTCAACAACCCGATGATGAAGCTTCTGAGATTCATCATCCCGATGATGAAACTTCTGGGATTCACCACGCCGATGATGAAACTTCTGGGAGTCAACACAACAATGATGAAGCTTCTGGGAGTCAACCACCGTGATGATGATGAAGCTTCTCAGAGTCACCACTCCGATGATGAAGCTTCTGGAATTCACCACACTGATGATGAAGCCTCTGGGAGTCACCAACCCAATGATGAAGGTTCTGGGATACATTTCCCGATGATGAAATTTCTAGGATTCACCACCCCAATGATGAAAGTTCTGGGAGTCACCACCACAATGATGATGAAGCTTCTGGGAGTCACCACCCTGACGATGATGAAGCTTCTTTTAGACACCACCCCAATGATGAAGCTTTTGGGAGTCACCAACCCGATGATGATGAAACTTCAGGGAGTCACCACCCCGATGATGATGATGCTTCCGGGAGTCACCACCCCAATGATGAGGCTTCTGGGAGTCACCACCTCAATGATGATGAATCTTCTGGGAGTCACCACCACGATGAGTAGGCTTCTGGGAGTCGCCACACCTATTATGAATCTTCTGGGAGTTACCACCCCGATGATGAAGATCGTGGGATTCACCATCCCTATGATGAAGATTCTGGGAGTCAACACCCCAATGAGGAAGCTTCTGCGAGTCACCATTCGAAGATGAACTCCTGGGAATCACCACCCTGATAGTGCAATTTCTGGGAGTTGCCACTCCAATGATGGAGATTTTGGGAAGCACCACTCTGCTGATGATACTTATTGGAGTCACCACCCTGATGATGAGGAATCTTTTCAGAGTCACCACCCTGATTATGATGAAGCTTCTGGGAGTCTCCACCCCTGTGACAATGAAGCTTCAGGGAGTCACGACCCTGATGACGATGAAGCTTCTGAGAGTCACCACCCACATGATGAAACTTCTTGGATTCACCACCGCCATGATGAAGCTTCTGGGGGTCACCACCCCGATGATGAAACTTCTGAGAATCATCACCCTGATGATGAAGTTTCTGAGGGTCACCACACAAATGATGAAGCTTCTGAGTCACCACCCAAACGTTGAAGATTTTGGGTATCACCACCCCAATGATGAATCTTCTGAGAATCAATACACCGATGATGAAACTTCTGGGAGTCACCACCCGATGATGAAGCCTCTAGGAATCACCACCCCGATGACAAAACTTCAGGGAGTCAGTACCCTGATGATGGAGATTGTGGGAAGCACCACCACCTGATGACACTTCTGGGTGTCACCACCCCAATGAAGATGAATCTTCTGGGAGTCACCAACCCAATGACGATGAAGCTTGTGGGAGACACCACCCATATGATGATGAAGTTTCTGGGAGTCACCACTCCAATTATGATGAACCTTCTGGGATTCACCAACACGATGATGATGAAGCTTCTGGGAGTCACTACCCCAATGATGATGAGGCATCTGGGAGTCTCCATCTAGAAGATGATTAAGATTCTGGGAGTCATAACCCCTATAATGAAACTTCTCAGAGTCACCCCCCAGATGATGAAGTTTCAGGGAATCACCACCCTGATGAGGAAACTTCTGGGTATCACCACCTCGATGAGGAAGCTTCTGGGAATCACCACCCCGATGATGAAGCTTCTGGGAGTCACCAAAACGATGGCGAAGCTTCTGGGAATCACTACCCTGTTGATGAAGATTCAGGAATAAACCTTCCAGATGATGAAGAAGCTTCTGAGAGTCACCACGCCCATGATGAAGCTTCTGTGATTCACCACAGCCATGATGAAGCTTCTGGGAGTCAACACCCTGATGATGAAGCTTCTGGGAGTCACCATCCCAGTGATGATGAAGCTTCAGGGAATCACCACCCCAATGATAATAAAGCTCTGGGAGTCACCAACCCGATGATGATGAAGCTTTTGGGAGTCACGACCCCGATGATGATGAAGGTTCTGAGAGTCTCCACCTCGAAGATGATGAAGCTTCTGGGAGTCAAAACCCTGACGATGAAGCTTCTGGGAGTCACCACCCTGATGATGAAGCTTCTGGGAGTCACCAACCCGATAATGAAGCTTCTGGGAATACAATCCCGATGATGAATCCTCTGGGAGTCAACACCCCAATGATGAAGCTTCTGGGAGCCACCAACCCAATGATGAAGCTTCTCGGATTCACCACCCTGATGACGATTATTCTCTGAGTCACCACCCCGATGATGATGAAGTTTCTTGGCGTCACCACCCTGATGATGATGAAGCTTCTGGGAGTCTCCACCCCAATTATGAAGCTTCTGCGAGTCACCACACCAATGATGATGAATGTTCTGTGAGACACCACCCCGATGATGAGGCTTCTGGGAGTCCCCACACTGATGATGAAGCCTCTGTGAGTCAACTCCATGATAATGAAGTTTCTGAGAGTCACCATCCAGATGATGAAGATTCTTGGAGTCACCACCTGGATGATGATGAAGCAACTGGGAGTCACCACCACGATGATGCAACTTATGGGAGTCACCACCCTGATGATGATGAAGCTTCTGGGAATCACCATCGCCATAATGATGAAGCTTCTGGGAGTCACCACTCCGATGATAAAGCTTCTGGTAGTCACCACCCTGATGATGAGGAAACTTCTGGGAGTCACCATCCCGATGATGAAGCTTCTGTGTATCCACACCCCGATGATGAAGATTCTGGGAGTCACCAACCCAATGATGAAGCTTATGGAAGTCACCAACCCGATCATGATGAAGCTTCTTGGAGTCACCACCCCGATGATGCAAATTCTAGTAGTCACCACCTTGATTATAATGAAACTTCCGGGAGTCATCAACCGAATGATGAAACTTCTAGGAGTCACCACCCGGATGATGAGTCTACTGGGATTCACCACCCCGATGATGAAGCTTCTGGGAGTCACCAAAACGATGATCAAGCTTCTGGGAATCACCAACCCGATGATGAAGCTTCAGGAATTCAACTCCCCGATGAAGAAGAAATTTCTGAGAGACACCACCCTGATGATGAAGCTTCTGGGATTCACCACTGACATGATGAAGCTTCAGGGAGTCACGACCCTGATGATGAAGCTTCTGGGAGTCACCACCCCTATGATGATGAAGCTTCTGGGAGTCACCACGCCAATGATAATGAATCTTCTGGGAGTCACCACCCTGATGATGATGAAGCATCTAGGAGTCTCCACCTCGAAGATGATGAAGCTTCTGGGAGTCAAAACCCTGATGAAGAATCTTCTGTGAGTCAAAACCACGATGATGAAACTTCTGGGAATCACCACCCCGATGACGAAACTTCTGGGATTCGCCACCCCAATGATGAATATTTTGGGAGCACCACCCTGATAATGATGCTTCTGGGAGTGACCACCCCGATCACGATGCCTCTGGGCGTCACCACCCAGATTATGTTGAAGCTCCTGGGATTCACCACCCCTAAGATGATTAAGCTTCCGGGAGTCACCACGCCTATGACGATGATGCTTCTGGGAGTCACCACTCCGATGATGATGAATCTTATGGGAGTCACCACCCCAAAGATGATGAAGCTTCTGGGAGTCATAACCCCGATGATGATGCTTCTCAGAGTCACCACCCAGATGATGAAATTTCTGTGAATCAACACCACGATGATGAAGCTTCTGGGAGTAAACACCCCAATGATGAAGCTCCTAGGAGTCAACACCCCGATGATGAACATTCTAGGAGTCATCACAACGATGATGAATATCCTGGGAATCACTACCCAGATGATGAATCCTCAGGACGTCACCACCCCAATGATGAAGCTTCTGGGAGCCACCAACCCGCTGATGATGAAGCTTCTGGGAGTCACCACCCCAAAGATTATGAAGCTTCTGGGAGTCAACACCCCAATGATAAAGCTTCTCAGAGTCACAACTCCGATGATGAAGTTTCTGGGAATCACAAACCCAATGATGAAGCTTCTGGGAGTCCCCACCCCGATGATGAATCTTCTGGGAATTACCTCAATGATGATGAAATTTCTGGGAATCACCACCCCGTTGATGAAGCTTCAGGGAGTCACCAACCCGATGAAGATGAAGCTTCTGACTGTCACCACCCCAATGATGAAGCTTCTGTGATTCACCAATGCAATGATGAAGATTCTGGGAGTCACCACCCTGATGATGAAATTCTGGGAATCACCACCTCAATGATGAAGCTTCTGGGAGTCACCACCCCAATGATTATGATTCAACACCGCAATGATGAAGATTCTGGGAGTCACCACCCTGATAATGAAATTCTGGGAATCACCACCTCAATGATGAAGCTTCTGGGAGTCACCATCCCAATGATGATGAAACATCTGGAGTCCCCACTCCAATGATGAAGCTTCGGTGAGTCACAACCCAGATGATGATGGAGCTTCTGGGAGTCACTACTCCAATAATGAAGCTTATGGGAGTCACTACCCCGATGATGAAAATTCTGGGAGTCACCAAACCGATGATAAAGATTCTGAGTGTCACCACCCTGATGATGAAGCTTCTGGGAGTCACCACACCGATGATGACGAAGCCACTGGGAGCCACCTCCTGATGATGATGAAGCTTCTTGCTGTCACCACCCCTATAACAAAGCTTCTGGAAGTCAACACCCTGATGATGAAGAAGCTTCTGGGAGTCATCACCGCGATGATGAAAATTATGGGAGTCACCACCCTGATGATGAATCTTCTGGGATTCATAACCCCGATGATGAAGCTTCTCAGAGTCAACACCCCAATGATGAAGCTTCTGGAATTCACCACACCCATGATGAAACCTCTGAGAGTCACCAACCCGATGATGAAGCTTCTGGGGTTCATCATCCCGAGGATGAAACTTCTGGGATTCACCACGCCGATGATGAAACTTCCGGGAGTCACCACAACGATGATGAACCTTCTGGGAATCACAAACACGATGATGAAGCTTCTGGGAGTCACCACCGTGATGATGATGAAGCTTCTCAGAGTCACCACTCCAATGATGAAGTTTCTGGAATTCACCACACTGATGATGACGCCTCTGGGAATCACCAACCTGATGATGAAGCTGCTGGGATTCATTTCCCGATGATGAAATTTCTGGGATTCACCACCCCGATGATGAAGGTTCCAGGAGTCACCACCACGATGATGATGAAGCTTCTGGGAGTCACAACCCCGACACGATGGAGCTTCTTTAAGACACCACCCCAATGATGAAGCTTTTGGGAGTCACCAACCCGATGATGATGAAACTTCTGGGAGTCACAACCCCGAAGATGATGAAGCTTCTGGGAGTCACCACCCCAATGATAAGGCTTCTGTGAGTCACCACGTCAATGATGATGAATCTTCTGGGAGTCACCACTCCGATGATGAGGTTCTGGGAGTTCCCACACCTATGATGAATATTCTGGGAGTCACCACCCCAATGATGAAGATTGTGGGATTCACCATCCCGATGATGAAGCTTCTGGGAGTCAACACGCCGATGAGGAAGCTTCTGCGAGTCACCATCTGATGATGAAGCTCCTGGGAATCACCACCCCGATGATGAAACTTCTGGGAGTCTCCACCCTGAAGATGGAGATTTTGGGAAGTACCGCCCTGCTGATTATACTTATGGGAGTCACCACCCCGATGATGATGAATCTTCTGGGAGTCACCAGCCCAATAATCATGAAGCTTCTTGGAGTCACCATCCTTTTTGTAATGAAGCTTCAGGGAGTCACCACCCCGATGGTGATGAAGCTTCTGAGAGTCACCACCCCAATGATGAACCTTCTTGGATTCACCAGCGCCATGATGAAGCTTCTGGGAGTTATCACCCTGATGATGAAACTTCTGAGAATCACCACCTCAAAGATGAAGATTCTGAGAGTCACCACCCAAATGATGAAGCTTCTGGGAGTCACCACCCCAACGATGAAGCTTCTGGGAATCACCACCCCAATGATGAATCTTCTGAGAATCACCACACCAATGATGAAGCTTCTGTGAGTCACCACCTGATGATGAAGTTTCTGGGAATCACCACCCCAATGATGAAACTTCTGGGAGTCACCACCCCAGTGATGGAGATTTTGGGAAGTACCACCCCGCTGATGACACTTCTGGGTGTCACCACCCTGATGATGATGAATCTTCTGGGAGTCACCACCCCGATGATGATGAAGCTTCCGGGAGACACCACCCGTATGATGAAGAAGCTTCTGTGAGTCACCACTCCGATGATGATGAACCTTCTGGGATTCAACAACATGATGATGATGAAGCTTCTGGAAGTCACCACCCCAATGATTATGAAGCTTCTGGGAGTCAAAACCCTGATGATGAAGCTTCTGGGTGTCAAAACCCCGATAATGAAACTTCTCAGAGACACCACCCAGATGATGAAGCTTCTGGGAATCACCACCCCAATGAGGAAGCTTCTGGGAGTCACCACCCCGATCACGAAGCTTCTGGGAATCACCACCGCGATGATGAAGCTTCTGGGAGTCACCAAAACAATGATGAAGCTTCTGGGAATCACCACCCTGATGATGAAGATTCTGGAATTCACCTTGCAGATGATGGTGAAGTTTCTGAGAGTCACCACCCCCATGATGAAGTTTCTGTGATTCACCACTACCATGATGAAGCTTCTGGGGGTCTACACCCTGATGATGAAGTTTCTGGGAGTCACCACCCCTGTGATGATGAAGCTTTGGGGAGTCACCACCCCCATGATAATAAAGCTCTGGGAGTCACCAAAACGATGATGATGAAGCATTTGGGAGTCACCACCCCAATGATGAAGCTTCTGAGAGTCTCCACCTCGAGGATGATGAAGCTTCTGGGAGTCAAAACCTTGATCACTAAGCTTCTGGGAGTTACCACCCTGATGATGAAGCTTCTGGGAATCACCGCCCTAATGATGAAGCTTCTGAAAATCATCATGGTGATGATGAAGCGTCTGGGAGACAACACCCCAATGATCAAGCTTCTGGGAAACACCACCCTGATTATGAAGATTCTGAGAATCACCACCCCGATGACGAAGCTTCTGGGAGTCACCTCCTGATGATGAAGCCTCTCGGAATCACCAGTATGATGATGAATATTCTGGGAGCCACACCCCGATGTTGAAGATTTTGGGAAGCACCACCCTGCTAATGATACTTCTGGGACTCACCAAGCCGATGATAATGAACCTTTTGGGAGTTACCACCCCAATGATGAAGTTGCTGGTAGTAACCACCACGATGATGATTAAGCTTCAAGGAGTCATCACTTCGATGATCATAAAGCTTCTGGGAGTCACCACCACGAAGATGAAGCTTCTGGGAATCACCATCCCGATGAGGAATCTTCTGAGAATCACTACTCAGATGATGATGCTTCTGGGAGTCACCACCCCGTTGATGAAGCTTCTGGGAGTCACCAACCCGATAATGAAGCTTCTGGGAATCACCATCCCAATGATGAATCCTCTGGGAGTCAACACCCCAATGACGAAGCTTCTGGGAGCCACCAACCCAATGATGAAGCTTCTCGGATTCACCACCCCCATGATGAATATTCTGGGAGTCACCATCCCGACGATGATGAAGTTTCTGGAGTAACCACCCCGATGATGATGAAGCTTCTGGGAGTCACCATCCTGATGGTGAAGCTTCTGCGAGTCACCACCCGATGATGAAGTTTCTGTGAATCCCCACCCCGATGATGAAGATTCTGGTAGACACCAACCCGATGATGAAGCTTATGGAAGTCACCAACCCAATGATGATGAATCTTCTGGGTGTCACAATCCCAATGATGATGAATCTTCTGGGAGTCACAATCCCGATGATGATGAAGCTTCTTGGAGTCACCACCCTGATGACGATGAAACTTCTGGGAGTCATCATGCCAATGATGAAACATCTGGGAGTCACCACCCTGATGATGAGTTTTCTGGGATTCACCACCCCAATGACGAAGCTTCTGGGAGTCACCAAAACGATAATCAAGCTTCTGGGGATCACCATCCCAATGATGAAACTTCAGGAATTCACCTCCCTGATGATGAAGATGCTTCTGAGAGTCACCACCCAGAAGATGAAGTTTCTGGGATTCACCACCAACATGATGAAGCTTCTGGGAGTCACAACCCTGATGATGAAGCTTCTGGGAGTCACCACACCTATGATGATTAAGCTTCTGTGAGTCACCAGGTGAATGATAAGGGATCTTCTGGGAGTCACCACCCCAATGATGATGAAGCTTTGGGAGTCACCACCCCGATGCTGATGAAGCTTCTGGGAGTCTCCACCTCGAAGATGATGAAGCTTCAGGGAGTCAAATCCCTGATGAAGAAGCTTGTGGGAGTCACCAACCCGATGATGAAACTTCTGGGAATCACCACCAGGATGATGAAACTTCTGGGATGCACCATCCCGATGATGAAGATTTTGGGCACACCACCAAAATCATGATGATTCTAGGAGTGACCACTGCGATCATGATGCTTCTGGGCATCACCACCCAGATGATGATGAAGCTTCTGGGCGTCACCACCCCATTGATGATGAAGCTTCTGGGAATCTCCACTCCGAAAATGATGAAGCTTCTGGGAGTCACCACGCCTGTGATGATGATGCTTCTGGGAGTCACCACCCCGATGAAGACGAATATTCTGGGAGTCTCCACCCCAAAGATGATGAAGCTTCTGGGAGTCATAACCCCGATCATGATGCTTCTCAGAGTCACCACCCAGATGATGAAATTTCTGGGAATCAACACCACGATGATGAAGTTTCTGGGATTCACCACACCAATGATGATGCTTCTAGGAGTCAACACCCCGATGATGAAGATTCTGGGAGTCATCACAACGATGATGAATCTCCTGGGAATCACCAACCCGACAATGAATCCTCAGGAACTCACCACCCTGATGATGATGAAGCTTCTGGGAGTCACCAACACAGTGATGATGAAGCTTCTGGGAATCAACACCCCAATGATAAAGCTTCTCAGAGTCACAACCGCAATGATGAAGTTTCTGGGAATCAACATCACAATGATGAAGCTTCTGGGAGTCCCCAACCCGATGATGAATCTTCTGGGAGTCACCACAACGATGATGAAACTTCTGGGAATCATCACCCTGTTGATGAAGCTTCAGAGAGTCACCACCCCGATGATGATGAAGCTTCTGACTGTCACCACCCCAATGATGAAACTTCTGGCATTCACCACCGCAATGATGAAGATTCTGGGAGTCACCACCCTGATGATGAAATTCTGGGAATCACCTCCTCAATGATGAAGCTTTTGGGAGTCACCACTCCGATGATAATGAAGCTTTGGGAGTCACAATCCTGATGAGGAAGAAACCTCTGGGAGTCCCCACCCCGATGATGAAGCTTCGGTGAGTCACAACACTGATGACAATGGAGCTTCTGGGAGTCACTACCTCAATGATGAAGCTTACAGGAGTCACTATCCTGATGATGAAAATTCTGGGAGTCACCACCCTGAGGTTTAAGGTTCTAGGTGTCACCACCCCAATGATGAAGCTTCTGGGAGTAACCACCCCATTTATATAGCTTCTGGGATTCACCAACCCAATGATGAAGCTTCTGGGAGTCAAAACACTGATGATGACGAAGCTACTGTGAGTCACCACCCGGCGATGATGAAGCTTCTTGGAGTCACCACCCCAATGACGAAGGTTGTGTGAGTCACCACCCTGATGATGAAAAAGCTTCTGGGAGTCATCACCGTGATGATGAAAATTATGGGAGTCACCACCCTGATGATGACACTTCTGGGATTCATAACCCCGATGATGAAGCTTCTCGGAGTCACCACCCCAAAAACGAAGCTTCTGTAATTCACCACACCGATGATGAAACCTCTGGGAGTCAACAACCCGATGATGAAGCTTCTGGGATTCATCATCCCGATGATGAAACTTCGGGGAGTCACCACACCGATGATGGAGATTTTGGGAAGCACCACCCCTCTGATGATGCTTATGGGAGTCACCACCCCGATGATGATGAATCTTCTGGGAGTCACCACCCTGATAATAATGAAGCTTCTGGGAGTCACCACCCGTGTGATAATGAAGCTTCATGGAGTCACCACCCTGATGATGATGAAGCTTCTGAGAGTCACCACCCCGATGATGAACCTTCTTGGATTCACCACAGCGATGATGAAGCTTCTGGGAGTCACCAACCAAATGATGAAACTTCTGAGAATCACCACCCCAATGATGAAGTTTCTGGGAATCACCACCCCAATGATGAAGCTTCTGGGAGTCACCACCACAATGATGAAGCTTCTGGGAATCACCACCCTGGTGATGAAGCTTCTGAGAATCAGCACCCTGATGATGAAGCTTCTGGAAGTCACCACCCCAATGATGAAGCTTCTGGGAATCACCACACTAATGATGAAGCTTCTAAGATTCACCACCCCGATGATGAAGCTGCTGGGAGTCACCTCCCGATGATAAAGCTTCTCTGAATCACCACCACGATGATGAATCTTCTGGGAGTCACCACCCCGATAATGAAGCTTCTGGGAATCACCATCCCGATGATGAATCCTCTGGGATTCAACACCCCAATGATGAAGCTTCTGGGAGCCACATACCCGATGATGAAGCTTTCAGATTCACCACCCTGATGCTGAATATTCTGGGAGTCACAACCCCGATAATGATGAAGTTTCTTGGAGTCACCACCACGATTATGATGAAGCTTCTGGGAGTCACCACCCAGATTATGAAACTTCTGGGAGTCACCACCCCGACGATGTTGAATCTTCTGTGAGTCACCACCCTGATGATTAAGCTTCTGGGAGTCCCCACCGTGATGATGAAGCCTCTGTGAGTCAACTCCACGATAATGAAGCTTCAGGGAGTCACCAACCCGATGGCACCCTGATGATGTTGAAGCTTCTGGGAATCACCACCCCCATGATGATGAAGCTTCTGGGAGTCACTACCCTGATGATGATGAAGCTTCTGTGAGTCACCACCCTGATGATGAAGATTCTGGGAGTCACCAATCCGATGATGATGAAGCTTCTGGGAGTGACAATCCTGATGATGATGAAGTTTCTTGGAGTCACCAACCTGATGATGCAACTTCTGGGAGTCACGACCTTGATGATGATGAAACTTCTGGGAGTCATCACCCCAATGATGAACCTTCTGGGATTCACCAACCTGATGATGAAGCTTCTAGGAGTCACAAAAACGATGATGTCGCTTCTGACATTCACCACCGCCATGATGAAGCTTCTGGGTGTCACGACCCTGATGATGAATCTTCTGGGAGTCACCACCCAGATGAAGATGAAGCTTCTGTGAGTCTCCACCTTGAAGATGACAAAGTTTCTGGGAGTCAAAACCCTGATGCAGAAGTTTCTGGGAGTCACCACTACGATCATGAAACCTCTGGGAACCACCACCCCAATGATGAAACTTCTGGGATTCACCACCCCGATGATGAAGACTTTGGGAGGACCACCAAAATCATGATGCTTCTGGGAGTCACCACCCCGATGATGATGAACCTTCTGGGAGTCACCACCCCAAATATGAGGATGCTTCTGGGAGTCATAATCCAGATGATGATGCTTCTCAGAGTCACCATCCAGATGATGAAATTTCTGGGAATAAACACCCCGATGATGAAGCTTCTGGGAGTCACAACCCCAATGATGAAGCTTCTAGGAGTCAACACCAAGATGATGAAGATTCTGGGAGTCATCACAACGCTGATGAATCTCCTCAGATTCACCAGCCTAATGATGAATCCTCAGGTAATCACCATCCCAATAATGATGAAGCTTCTGGGAGTCAACACCCCAATGATAATGAAGCTTCTGGGAGTCACCAACCCGGTGATGATGAAGCTTCTGGGAGTCACTAACCCGAAGATTATGAAGCTTCTGGGAGTCAACACCCCGATGATAAAGCTTCTCAGAGTCACAACCCAGATGATGAATTTTCTGGGAAACACCACCCCAATGATGAAGATTCTGGGATTCCTTACCCCGATAATGAATCTTCTGAGAGTCACCACAATGATGATGAAACTTCTGGGACTCACCACCCCGTTGATGAAGCTTCAGGGAGTCACCACCCCGATGATGATGAAGCTTCTGACTGTCACCACTCCAATGATGAAGGTTCTGGGATTCACCACCGCAATGATGAAGATTCCGGAAGTAACCACCCCGATGATAAAATTCTGGGAATTACCACCTCAATGATGAAGCTTCTGGGAGTCACCATCCAGATGATTATGAAACCTCTGGGAGTCCCCATCCCGATGATGAAGCTTCGGGGAGTCACAACGCTGATGATGATGGAGCTTTTGGGAGTCACTGCCCCGATGATGAAGCTTATGGGAGTCACTAACCTGATGATGAAAATTCTGGGAGTCACCAACCCGATGATTAAGGTTCTCGGTGTCACGACCCCGATGATGAAGCTTCAGGGAGTCATCACCCTGATGATGATGGAGCTTCTGAGTGTCACAAACCCAATGATGAAGCTTCTGGGATTCACGCCCGCAGTGACGAAGCTTCTGGGAATCACCACCCCGATAATGAAGCTTATGGGAACCACCACCCAATGATGAATATTCTGGGAGTCACCACTCCGAGGATGATGAAGCTTCTGGGAGTCCCCACCCTGATGATAAAGCTTCGGGGAGTAACCACCCTGATGATGAAGTTTCTGGGAGTCACCACTGCGATGATGAAGCTTCAGGGATTCTCCACAACGATGATGAAGATTCTGGGAATCACCATCCAGTTGATGAAGCTTCAGGGAGTCACCACTCCGATGATGATGAAGCTTCTGTGTGTCACCATCCCAATGATGAAGCTTCTGGGATTCACCAGTGCAATCATGAAGTTTCTGGGAATCACCACCCCTATGATGAAGCTTCTGGGAATCACCACCCCAATGAGGAAGCTTCTGGTAGTCACCACCCTGATGATGATGAAGCTTCTGGGAGTCTCCACCACTATGATGAAGAAGCTTCTTGGAGTCCCCACACCGATGATGAAGCTTCTGGGATTCACCACCCTGATGATGATGAAGCTTCTGAGAGTCACTACCGCAATGATGAAGCTTATGGGAATCATTACCCCAATGATGAAAATTCTGGGAGTCACCACCCAGATGATGAAGATTCTGGGTGTCACCACCTCGATGACGAAGCTTCTGGGACTCACCACCCTGATGATGAAGCTTCTGGGAGTCACTGCAACAATGATGAAGCTGCAGGGAATCACCATCCCAATGATGAAGCTTCAGGGAGTAAACAACCTGATGATGATGGTGCTTCTGAGAGTCACCACCCCGATTATGAAGCTTCTGGGATTCACCTCCCCAATGAAGAAGCTTCTGGGAATCACCACCCCAATGATGAAGCTTCTGGGAGTCACCGCCCCAATGATGAAGCTTCTGGTACGCACCACCCCGATGATGAAGCTGCCGGGATTCTCCATGCCGATGATGTTGAAGTTTCTAGGAGTCACCACGCCGATGACGATAAAGCTTCTGGGAGTCACCACCCTGATGATGAAACTTCTGGGAATCACCACCCCGATGACGAAGCTTCTGGGAGTTACCACCCTGATGACGAAGAATCTTCTGGGAGTCATCACCGCGATCATGAAAATTACGTGAGTCACCACCCTCATAATGAAGCTTCCCAGAGTCATTACCTCGATGATGAAGTTTCTGGGAATCACAACCTCGATGAGGAAGCTTCTGTTAGTCACCACCCCGAAGATGAAGCCTCTGGGAATCACCACCCCGATTATGAGGCTTCTGGGAATCACCACCCCGATGATGTAGCTTCTGGGAGTCTGGACCGCGATGATGATGAAGCTTCTGAGAGTCACCACCCTGATGACGAAGCTTCTGGGATTCACCACCCCGATGATGAAGCCTCTGGGGGTCACCAACCCGATGTTGAAGCTTCTGGGATTCCTCACTCCAATGATGAAACTTCTAGGATTCACCACCCCGATGATAAAGATTCTGGGAGTCAGCACCGCGATGATGATGAACATTCTGGGGGTCTCCATACAGATGATGGTGAATCTTCTGGAATTCACCACCCCGATTATGAGGAAGCATCTAAGAGTCATCCCCCAATGATGGCGAAGTTTCTGGGAGACACCACCTCAATGATGAAAGTTCTGTGTGTAACCACCCTGATGACGAAACTTCTTGGAGTCAACAAACCATTGATGATGAAGCTTCTGGGAGTCACCACCCTGATGATGAGGCTTCTGGGAGTCCCCATGCCGATGATGAAGATTTTGGGAAGCACCATCCTGATCATGATGCTTCTGGGAGTCACAACCCAGATGACGATGAATCTTCTGGGAGTCACCACCCCAGTGATGATGAAGCTTTGGGAGTCACCACCCCGATGCAGAAGCTTCTGGGAGACACCATAATGATGATGAAGCCTCTGGGAATCACTACTCCGATGATGAAGTTTCAGGGAATCACAACACCGATGATGAAGGTTCTAGGAATCACCACCCCGATGATGAAGCTACTGGGAGTCATTCCACTGATGATGATGAAGCTTCCAGGAGTCAAAATGCCAATGATAAAGCTTCTGGGAGTCAACACCCCGAGGATGAAGTTCTGGGAATTACTAACCAGATGATGATGAATCTTCTGGGAGTCACCACCCCGATGATGACGAAGCTACTGGGACTCACCACGCAGATAATGATGAAACTTCTGGGAGTCACCTAACCAATGATAATGAAGCTTCTGTGAGTCACCACACCAATGATGATGAAGCTTCTTGGAGTCACCACCCCGATGATGATGAAGCTTCTTGGAGTCAGCATCCCAATGATGATTAAGCTTCTGGGAGTCTCCACCTCAAGGATGATGAAGCTTCTGGGAGCCATAAACCTGATCACGAAGCTTCTCATAGTCACCACTGAGATGATGAAATTTCTGGGAATCACCACCCCTATGATGAAGCTTCTGGGAGTTACCACCTCGATAATGAAGCTTCTGGTAGTCAACACACCGATGATGAAGCTTCTGAGAATCACAATGATGATGAAGCTCCTGGGAATCACCAGCCCGATGATGAATCTTCAGGCAGTCACCACCCCGATGATGATGAAGCATCTGAGAGTCACCACCCTGAAGATTATGAAGCTTCTGGGAATCACCAACCCAATGATGATGAAGCTTCTGAGAGTCACCACTCCGATGAAAAAGTTTCTGGGAGTCACCACCCTGATGATGATGAGGATTCTGTGAGTCACCACCTTGATGACAAAGATTCTGGAAGTCACCACAACGGTGATGAAGTTTCTGGGAGTCACCAACCTGATGATGAAGCTTCTGGGAATCATCAATTTAATGAAGAAACTTCAGGGAGTCACCACGGAGATGATGATTTAGCTTCGGAGACCCACCACCATGATTACGAAGTTTCTAGAAATCACAACCCTGATTATGAAGCTTTGGGGAGTCACCACAACGATGATTAAGCTTCTGGGAATCACCACCCAGTTGATGAAGATTCAGGGAGTTACCACCCTGATGATGATGAAGCTTCTGGGAATCACCACCCCAATGATGAAGCTTCAGGAAATCACAACCCTGATAATGATGAAGCTTCTGGTAGTCACCACCCTGATGATGATGAAGCATCTGGGAGATACCACCCCTAAGATGATAAAGCTTCTGGGAGTCAGCATCCTGATGATGATGAATCTTCTGGGATTCAGCACACCGATGACGATGAAGTTACTGGGAGTCACCACCCCGATGATGATGAAGCCTCTCTGTGTCCCCATCTCGAAGATGATGAAGCTTCTGGGAGTAAAAACCCCGATGATGAAGTTTCTTGGAGTCACCACCCCGATGATGAAGTTTCTGGGAATCATCACCCCCATGATGAAGCATCTGTGAGTCACCAACCCGATGATGTAGCTTCTGGGAAACACCACCCCAATGGTGAAGATTCTGGGGGTAACCACAACGATGATGAACCTTCTGGGAATCAACACCCCGATGAGGAAACTTCAGGGAGTCACCACGCCGATGATGATGAAGCTTCTGAGAGTCACCACCATGATTATGAACCTTCTGGAAGTCACCACCTCGATGATGAAGCTTCGAGGAGTCACCACAACGATGACTAAGTTTCTGGGAATCACCACCCAGTTGATGAACCTTCACGGAGCCACCACCCCGATGATGATGAAGCTTCTGGGATTCACCAGCACGACGACGATGAAAGTTCTGGAAGTCCCCAACGCGATGATGATGAAGCTTCTGGGATTCACCACCACCATGAGGAAGCTTCTGTGATTCATCACCCCAATGATGAATCTTCTGAGAATCACCACCCTGATGATGAAGTTTCTGGAAGTCACCACCCCAATGATGAAGCTTTTGGGAGGCACCAACCCGATGACAAACCTTTTGGGAATCACCACCCCATTGGTGAAGCATCTGAGAATCACCACCAAGATGATGAAGCTTCTGGGAGTCACCACCCAATGATGAAGCTTCTGGGAATCACCACCACGTTGATGAAACTTCTGGGAGTCACCACTGCGATGATGAACATTTTGTGAAGCACCACCCCGCTGATGATACTTCTGGGATCCACCACCTAATGATGATGAATCCTCTGGGAGTCACCATCCTGATGATGAAGCTGCTGTTAGTCACCACCCCGATGATGAAGAAGCTTTTGGGAGTCATGACCACGATGATGATAAAGCTTCTGGGAGTCACCACCATGATGATGAAGCTTCTGGGAGTCACCACCCTGATGAGGAATCTTCTGAGAATCAACACTCAGATGATGATGTTTCAGGGAGTCAACACCCTGATGATGAAGCTTCTGGGAGTCACCAACCCGGTGATGAAGCTTCTGGGAACAACCATCCCGATGATGAATCCCCTGGGAGTCACCACTCTGATGATCAAGCTTCTGAGAGCCACCACCCCAATGATGAAGCTTCTGGGATTCACCACCCTGCTGATGAAGATTCTGGGAGTCACCACCCCGATGATGATGAAGCCTCTGGGAGTCACCACCACGATGATGAAGCTTCTGAGAGTCATCACCCAAATAAAGATGAAGCTTCTGGGAGTCACCACTCCGATGATGAAGATTCTGGGAAACACAACCGCGATGATGAAGCTTTTGGTAGTCACAACCCCAATGATGATGCTTCTGGGAGTAACCACACCGATGATGACGAAGATTCTGGGAATCACCACCCGACGATGATGAAGATTCTGGGAGTCACCAGCCCTTTGCCGAAGCTTCTGGGAGTCACCAACATGATGATGAACAAGCTCCTCGGAGTCACCACCATGATGATGAATATTATGGCAGTCACCACCCAGATGTTGAAGCTTCTGGGATTCATAACCCCGACGATGAAGCTTCTCGGAATCAACAGCCCGATAATGAAACTGCTGGGATTCACTACCCAGATGACGAAGCTTCTGTGAGTCACCAAAACGATGATGAAGCATCTGGGAATCACCACCCCGATGATGAAGCTTCTGGGAGTCACCATAGCAATGATGATGAAGCATCTCAGATTCACCACCACAATGATGAAGATTCTGGGATTCACCACACCGATGATGAAGCTTCTGGGCATGAACAACCAGATGATGAAGCTTCTGGGATTCATCACCCCGATGATGAAACTTCTGGGATAAACCACCCTCATGATGAATGTACTGGGAGTCACCAACAGGATGATGATGAAGCTTTTGGAAGTCACCACCCCGATGATGATGAATCTACTTGGAGTCACCACCCCATTGATGATGAAGCATCATTTAGACACCACCCCAACGATGAAGCTTCTGTGAGTCACCACCTCGATGATGAAGCTTCTGGAAGTCTGCATCCCAATGATGATGAAGCTTCTGGGAGTCACCACCCTGATGACAAAGATTCTGGGATTCGCCATCTGATGATGAAGCTTCCGGAAGTAAACACCCCATCGATGAAGCTTCTGGATGTCACCACCTGATGATGAAGATTGTGGGAACCACCACCCCAATGATGAAACTTCTGGGAGTCACCACTCCAATGATGGAGATTTTGGAAAACACCACCCCACTGATGATGATTTTGGGACTCACTACCCAGATAATGCTTAATCTTCTGGTAGTCACCACCCTGATGATGATGAAACTTCTGGGAGTCACCACCCCTATGTTGATGAAGCTTCTGAGATTCACCACCCTGATGATGATGAATCTTCTGGGATTCACCACACCAATGATGATGAAGCTTCTGGGAGTCACCACCCCGATGATGATGAGGCATCTGGGAGTCTCCATCTTGAAGATTATGGAGCTTCTGGGAGTCACAACCCCGATGATGAAGCTTCTCGGAATCACCACCCCGATGATGAAGTTTCTGGGAATCACCACTCAGATGATGAAGCTTCTGAGAGTCACCACCCCGTTGATGAAGCTTCTGGGAATCACCACCCCAATGATGAAGCTTCTTGGGGTAATCACAATGATGATGACACTTCTGGGGATCACTACCCCGATGATGAAGCTTCAGGGAGTCAACACTCTGATGATGAAGAAGATTCTGAGAGTTACCACCACGATGATGAAGCTTCTGGGATTCACCACCACCAAGATGAAGCTTCTGGGAGTCACCAACCCGAGGAAGAAACTTCTGGGGGCCACCACCCCTATGATGATGGAGCTTCTGTGAGTCACCACCCTGATGATGATGAGTCTTCTGGGAGTCACCACCCCGATGATGATGAAGCTTTTGGGAGTCACCACCCCGCTGATGATAAAGCTTCTCGGAGTCTCCACCTGGAAGATGATGAAGATTCTGGGAGTCAAAATCCCGATGATGAAGCTTCTGGGAGTCACCACCCCGATGATGAAGCTTCTGGGAATCACCACCCAGATGATGAAACTTCTGGGAGTCGCCACCCTGATGATGAAGACTTTGAGAAGCACAACCCCAATCATGATGTTTCTGGGACTCACCACATTAACGATGAAGCTTCTGGGAGTCACCACCCCAATGATGACGAAGCATCTGTGAATCAACACCACGATGATGATGAATATTCTGGGAGTAACCACCCCGATGAAGAAGCTTCTGGGAATCACCACCCCAATGATGAAGCTTCTGTGAGTCACAACAGCGACGATGAAGTTTCACCAAATCATCACCATGATGATGAAGCTTCAGGGAGTCAACATCCAGATGATGATGAATCTTTTGTGAATCACCACCCCGATGATGACTAAGCTTCTGGGAGTCACCACCCTGATGCTGATGAAGGCTTTGGGAGTCACCACCCCAATGATAATGAAGCTTCTCAGTGTCACCACGCCAAAGATGATGAAGCTTCTGGGAGTAAACACCACGATGATGGTGAAGCTTCTGGGTGACAGCACTATGAAGACGACGAAGCTTCTGGGAGTCAACACCACGATGATGAAGCTTCTCAGACTCACCACCCCAATGATGAAGTTTCTGGGAATCACCAACCTAATGATGAAGATTCTGGGAGTCACCACCCCAATGATGAAGCTTTTGGGAGTCACTACAGCGATGATGAAGCTTCTGGGAATCAACATCCTGTTGACGAAGCTACAGGGAGTCACCACCCTGATGATGGTGAAGCTTTTCAGTGTCAACAACCCGATGAAGCTTCTGGGATTCACGACCGCAATGATGAAGCTTCTGGGAATCACCACCCCGATGATGAAGTTTCAGAGAATCACCTCCCCAATGATGAAGCTTCTGGGAGACACAACCCCGATGATGATGAAGCTTCTCAGAGTCACCATCCTGATGATGATGAAGTTTCTGGGAGTCATCACCCCGATGATGAAACTTCTGGGAGTCACCACCCTGATGATGATGAAGTTTCTGGGACTCACTACCCCGATGAAGAAGCTTATGGGAGTCACTACACCGATGAGGAAATTTCTGGGAGTCACCACCACGATGAAGAAATTTCTGGGTGTCACCACTCCGATGCTGAAGTTTCTGGGAGTCACCACCCTGATGATGAAGCTTCTGGGATTCACCAACCCGATGATGAAGGTTCTGGGAGTCACCACCCTGCTGATGAAGAAGCTTCTGGGAGTCATCACCGCGATGATGAAAATTATGGGAGTCACCTCCCAGATGATGAAGCTTCTGGGATTCATATCCCTGATGATGAAGTTTATTGGAATCACCACACCGATGATGAAGTTTCTGGGAATCACCACCCCGATGATGAAGCATCTGGGAGTAACCACCCCGACAAAGAAGCTTCTGGGAGTCACCTCCCCGATGATGAAGCATTTGTGAGTCAACACAACGATGATGAAGCATCTCAGAATCACCACTCCGATAATGAAGCTTCTGGGAGTAACCACCACAATGGTGATGAAGATTATGAGAGTCACCACCAATATGATGAAGCTTCTGGGATTTTCCAAACCGATGATGAAGCCTCTGGGAGTCACCATCTCGATGATGAAACTTCTGTGATTCACCACTCCCATGACGAAGTTTCTGGGAGTAAACACCCTGATGATGATGAAGCTTCTGGGAATCACCACATCGAAGATGAGGCTTCTGGGATTCCCCACACCGATGATGAAGTTGCTGGAGTCACCACCATGATGACGAAGATTCTGGGAATAAACATCCCATTGATGAAACTTCTGGGAGTCCAAACCCC
>NW_026652770.1:0-24627 GCF_009828535.3 Hylobates moloch
ACTACTAAAAAAAATAAAGAGCTCTGATTAATGGGCTTAAAATATATAAAAGCACTTAAATCAAATACTTAAATGACCAGTCAAATGCTTTTTCAAGTTCACGTGACTTAAGTAAAATCTTTAAATAAGCCAGCTTTAAAATTATTGGTAAAATAATATCAATATTAGCATTTTTGTTTGCTTTATTGTAGTTTTATGTTTATTCCCACAGAGTACTATAAGATTTGCCATAAAGGTTATAAACTATAAAACCCAGCCCAAGACAGAACGATCATTGCTTGTATATGTTTATCAAATATTGTTGGCTTAAATGAAAACAGCTAAACCCTGAGTTATTGGTATAAATATCCTTAAATTTAACATAAGTTTTATTACATAAGTAAATACCTGAAATTCAGAGCTATAAAAATGGTAAATAGGAAAATAACTTTAAATATTGGTTATCATAGTTTTTTAAAATAATCTAGTTAAACTATTAAATTAATCAGGTAAATGTAATTGAACAAATGCTTGTAAACAAACTTGACATAATTTAGGATCTAAGGTTATTATTTGACATTAAATATCTGGATAAATTCCAACTGAAAAATTATAGGAAAACTTTTTTTTATTACACTTTAAGTTCTAGGGTACATTTGCACAACGTGGAGGTTTGTTACTTAGGTATACATGTGCCATGTTGGTGTGCTGCACCCATTAACTCATCATTTACATTAGGTATTTCTCCTAATGCTATCCCCTCTCCTCCTCCCACCCCACACAGGCCCCAGTGTGTGATGTTCCCCACCCTGTGTCCAAGTGTTCTCATTGTTCAATTCCCACCTATGAGTGAGAACATGCGGTGATTGGTTTTCTGTCCTCGTGATAGTTTGCTCAGAATGATGATTTCCAGCTTCATCCATTCCTCTACAAAGGACATTAACTCATCCTTTTTTTGGCTGCAGAGTATTCCACAGTGTATATGTGCCACATTTTCTTACTCCAGTCTATCACCGATGGACATTTGGGTTGGTTCCAGGTCTTTGCCATTGTGAATAGTGCCGCAATAAACATACGTGTGCATGTATCTTTATAGCAGCATGATTTATAATCCTTTGGGTATATACCCAGTAATGGGATGGCTGGGTCAAATGGTATTTCTAGTTCTAGATCCCTGAGGAATCACCACACTGTCTTCCACAATGGTTGAACTAGTTTACAGTCCCACCAACAATGTAAAAGTGTTCCTATTTCTCCACATCCTCTCCAGGACCTGTTGTTTCCTGACTTTTTAATGATCACCATTCTAACTGGTGTAAGATGGTATCTCATTGTGGTTTTGATCTGCATTTCTCTGCTGGCTAGTTATGATGAGCATTTTTTCATGTGTCTGTTGGCTGCATAAATGTCTTCTTTTGAGAAGCGTCTGTTCATATCCTTCGCCCACTTTTTAATGGGGTTGTTTGTGTTTTTCTTGTAAATTTGTTTAAGTTCTTTGTAAATTTTGGATATTAGCCCTTTGTCAGATGAGCAGATTGCAAAAATTTTCTCCCATTCTGTAGGTTGCCTGTTCACTCTGATGGTAGTTTCTTTTGCTGTGCAGAAGCTCTTTAGTTTAATTAGATCCCATTTGTCAATTTTGGCTTTTGTTGCCATTGCTTTTGGTGTTTTAGTCATGAAGTCCTTGCTCATGCCTATGTCCTGAGTGGCGTTGCCTAGGTTTTCTTCTAGGGTTTTTATGGTTTTAGGTCTAACATGTAAGTCTTTAATCCATCTTGAATTAATTTTTGTATAAGGTGTAAGGAAGGGATCCAGTTTCAGCTTTCTACATATGGCTAGCCAGTTTTCCCAGCACCATTTATTAAATAGGGAATCCTTTCCCTATTTCTTGTTTTTGTCAGGTTTGTCAAACATCAGATGGTTGTAGATGTGTGGTATTATTTCTGAGGGCTCTGTTCTGTTCCATTGTTCTATATCTCTGTTTTGGTAGCAGTGTTTTGGTTACTGTAGCCTTGTAGTATAGTTTGAAGTCAGGTAGCGTGATGCCTCCAGCTTTGTTCTTTTGGCTTAGGATTGTCTTGGCAATGCGGGCTCCTTTTTGGTTCCATATGAACTTTAAAGTAGTCTTTTCCAATTCTGTGAAGAAAGTCACTGGTAGTTTGATGGGGATGGCATTGAAAGGAAAGCATTTTTTAAATGTTTTTATTTAAAGGTAAAATATCTTTGTCTAATTCAAAGTTTATTTAAGGGTTATGTATGAAACAAGGTAAAGGAATCAGGAAATAAGACATGTAAAAAGAGTTAAGGATATAAAGAAGTATTTTTGGTAAAAAAAAAAAAAAGGTTAAAAGAGTAATTTTATATAAGAAAGAATCTTGTGTAGTAAATATTTATCCTAAAATAAAATGATGGGGTTGCTCAAGAAAGAGGGACATTTAAGACAAAAGAGTCTAAACAACTTGTGAATGAACTATGTAAGTCATAATAAGGTTAGTAAGAAGGAATTTTTAAAGGGGTTTGTATAATTCAATTGGCTATGATTAAGAAGAAATTATTATAGTTTTTCTGGAGATGGGTTTTGATATTAAAAAATACGCTAATACAAAACTGAAAAATTAGTTAACACAAGATTATTATAAATATTTAACTTACTTTTAATGCAACATTTTTAAATTTTAAAATTCTATGATCAGTCTCTTTAACATTCTGCAGACTGATATCACAGAAATTCAACTCTTTCTCCTTTGGAAAGGCCTTAATAGCTGTCTCCTTCACCTTTTGTTGAGTACTGTAACTTTTATTAATTATCTAAAGTAAGTGAGAAAATTTTTTGAAAATAGGCAAACGAAATATCTTTTGGGCCTGCCTTTTTATTGTGCATGCCTGTTATATCTCTATCTTTATGTGTCATGTAGAAGTGATATTTCACTACCAAACTACATGAAAAAGCTCTAATCAACTAACTTAAAAAATGTAAATGCTTATCAAATTGGTAAAACCTAGCTGAGATGTCTTTTAGTTTACATGACCTTGGTAATCTTTGGTAAAATAAATTTGGAAAATTTAATCTCAAAACTCTCTCCAGTAATTTAATATCTTAAAATTACGTTAAAACTTCAGTTTTTTTCCCCACTGGAAATTTGGGTTACTAAAAGTTAAAACAGTAGGAGCATAAAATATGCTATTAAAATTTTTATAAAACACAAGGATGCCAATTTTCAAAAAAAGTAAGGTTTTTTTGGTTAAGAACGATTTAAGAGTTGCTTTATAATGAAGGAAATTATACAGATAAAATGAAATGGATAGAAAAATAAGCTAGGGCAACAAAAGCTAACTCTAAGTCCTGTGGTTATCAAGAAAAATAGTTGATATAGGGGAAGGGTACAACCAAGTAGCCATTAAAAACCAGATGGTGTAATGCAAAGGAATTGTTCCATTTTGTAGACTGGTATGATTCAGTTTCTTTAAAAGTAGTAGATTGTAAAAATAACCACTTTAAGGCCAAAATTATTAATTTTAAATGCTACAGAATTTAAGAGCTTATTTGGATTAATGCAGGGCCCACAGCTCATTACTGAACCATCACTGAGTATCTGCAATCCATACGCATAGAGGGTTATTCCTGAGAAAGCAGTCAGCCTAGTGGGCCAGATAATGACATTATAAGGTCTGTTTGCTCTGCAAAGGGGACCGTCCAACTCTCTCTATAAAATAGCAAGTGGGAGAGAGCCAAGATGACTAAATAGGAACAGCTCCAGTCTACAGCTCCCAGCGTGAGCGACGCAGAAGACAGGTGATTTCTGCATTTCCAAAAGAGGTTTAACAAACGGCACACCAGGAGATTATATCCCGCACCTGGCTCGGAGGGTCCTACACCCACGGAGCCTTGCTCATTGCTAGCACAGCAGTCTGAGATCAAACTGCAAGGTGGCAGCGAGGCTAGGGGAGGGACGCCCACCATTGCCGAGGCTTGAGTAGGTAAACAGAGCAGCTGGGAAGCTCGAACTGGGTGGAGACCACCACAGCTCAAGAAGGCCTGCCTGCATCTGTAGGCTCCACCTCTGGGGGCAGGGCACAGACAAACAAAAGACAGCAATAACCTCTGCAGACTTAAATGTCCCTGTCTGACAGCTTTGAGGAGAGTAGTTCTCTCCTAGCATTCAGCTTGAGATCTGAGAAAAGGCAGACTGCCTCCTGAAGTGAGTCCCTGACCCCTGAGTAGCCTAACTGGGAGGCACCCCCCAGTAGGGGCAGACTGACACCTCACACAGCTGGGTACACCTCTGAGACCAAACTTCCAGAGGAATAATCAGGCAGCAGCATTTGCGGTTCACCAATATCTGCTGTTCTGCAGCCACCGCTGCTGATACCCAGGCAAACGGTCTGGAGTGGACCTCCAGCAAACTCCAACAGACCTGCAGCTGAGGGTTCTGACTGTTAGAAGGAAAACTAACAAAGAGAAAGGACATCCACACCAAAACCCCATCTGCACGTCACCATTGTCAAAGACCAAAGGTAGAAAAAACCACAAAGATGGGGAAAAAATAGAGCAGAAAAACTGGAAACTCTAAAAATCAGAGTGCCTCTCCTCCTCCAAAGGAACGCAGCTCCTCACCAGCAATGGAACAAAGCTGGACGGAGAATGACTTTGATGATTTGAGAGAAGAAGGCTTCAGAAGATCAAACTACTCCAAGGTAAAGGAGGAAGTTCGAAGGCAAGGCAAAGAAGTTAAAAACCATGAAAAAAAATTAGATGAATGGCTAACTAGAATAACCAATGCAGAGAAGTCCTTAAAAGACCTGACAGAGCTGAAAACCATGGCACGAGAACTATGTGACAAATGCACAAGCCTCAGTAGCTGATTAGATCAACTGGAAGAAAGGGTATTAGTGATGGAAAATGAAATGAATGAAATGAAGTGAGAAGAGAAGTTTAGAGAAAAAAGAATAAAAATAAATGAACAAAGCCTCCAAGAAATCTGGGACTATGTGAAAAGACCAAATCTATGTCTGATTGGTGTACCTGAAAGTGACGGAGAGAATGGAACCAAGTTGGAAAACACTCTGCAGAATATTATCCAGGAGAACTTCCCCAATCTAGCAAGGCAGGCCAACATTCAAATTCAGGAAATACAGAGAATGCCACAAAGATACTCCTTGAGAAGAGCAACTCCAAGACACATAATTGTCAGGTTCACCAAAGTTGAAATGAAGGAAAAAATGCTAAGGGCAGCCAGAGAGAAAGGTCAGGTTACCCACAAAGGGAAGCCCATCAGACTAACAGCTGATCTCTCAGCAGAAACTCTACAAGCCAGAAGAGAGTGGGGGCCAATATTCAACATTCTTAAAGAAAAGAATCTTCAACCCAGAATTTCATAACCAGCCAAACGAAGATTCATAAAATACTTTACAGACAAGCAAATGCTGAGAGATTTTGTCACCACCAGGCCTGCCCTAAAAGAGCTCCTGAAGCAAGCACTAAACATGGAAAGGAACAACCGGTACCAGCTGCTGCAAAAACATGCCAAATTGTGAAGTCCATCGAGGGTACGAAGAAACTGCATCAACTAACGAGGAAAATAACCAGCTAAAATCATAATGACAGGATCAAATTCACACATAACAATATTAACTTTAAATGTAAATGGCCTAAATGCTCCAATTAAAAGACACAGACTGGCAAATTGGATAAAGAGTCAAGACCCATCAGTGTGCTGTATTCAGGAAACCCATCTCATGTGCAGAGACACACATAGGCTCAAAATAAAGGGATGGAGGAAGATCTACCAAGCAAATGGAAAACAAAAAAAGGCAGGGGTTGCAATCCTAGTCTCTGATAAAATGGATCAATTCACAAGAAGAGCTAACTATCCTAAATGTATATGCACCCAATACAGGAGCACCCAGATTCATAAAGCAAGTCCTTAGGGACCTACAAAGAGACTTAGACTCCCACACAATAATAATGGAAGACTTTAACACCCCACTGTCAAGATTAGACAGATTAACGAGACAGAAAGTTAACAAGGATATCCAGAAATTGAACTCAGCTCTGCACCAAGCAGACCTAATAGACATCTACAGAACTCTCCACCCCAAATCAACAAAATATACATTCTTTTCAGCACCACACCACACCTATTCCAAAATTGACCACATAGTTGGAAGTAAAGCACTCCTCAGCAAATGTAAAAGAATAGAAATTATAACAAACTGTCTCTCAGACCACAGTGCAATCAAACTAGAACTCAGGATTAAGAAATTCATTCAAAACCACTCAGCTACATGGAAACTGAACTCCTGAATGACTAGTGGGTACATAACGAAATGAAGGCAGAAATAAAGATGTTCTTTGAAAACAGTGAGAACAAAGACACAACATACCAGAATCTCTGGGACACATTCGAAGCAATGTGCAGAGGGAAATTTATAGCACTAAATGCACACAAGAGAAAGCAGGAAAGATCTAAAATTGACACCCCAACATCACAATAAAAGGAACTAGAGAAGCAAGATCAAACATATTCAAAAGGTAGCAGAAGGCAAGAAATAACTAAGATCAGAGCAGAACTGAAGGAAATAGAGACACAAAAACCCTTCAAAACATCAATGAATCCAGGAGCTTGTTTTTTGAAAAGATCAACAAAATTGATAGACTGCTAGCAAGACTAATAAAGAGAGAAGAATCAAATAGACACAATAAAAAATTTGATAAAGGGGATATCACCACCTATCCCACAGAAATACAAACTACCATGAGAGAATACTATAAACACCTCTACATAAATAAACGAGAAAATCTAGAAGAAATGGATAAATTCCTCGACAAATACACCCTCCCAAGACTAAATCAGGAAGAAGTTGAATCTCTGAATAGACCAGTAACAGGCTCTGAAATTGAGGCAATAATTAATAGCTTATCAACCAAAAAAGTCCAGAACCAGACAGATTCACAGCCAAATTCTACCAGAGGTACAAGGAGGAGCTGGTACCATTTCAACTGAAACTATTCCAATCAATAGAAAAAGAGGGAATCCTCCCTAACTCATTTTATGAGGCCAGCATCATCCTGATACAAAAGCTTGCAGAGACACACCAAAAAATAGAATTTTAGACCAATATCCTAGATTAACATTGATGCAAAAATCCTCAATAAAATACTGGCAAACCGAATCCAGCAGCACATCAAAAAGCTTATCCACCATGATCAAGCGGGCGTCATCCCTGGGATGCAAGGCTTGTTCAACATACGAAAATCAATAAACGTAATCCAGCATATAAACAGAACCAACGACAAAAACCACATGATTATCTCAATAGATGCAGAAAAGGCCTTTGACAAAATTCAACAACGCTTCATGCTAAAAACTCTCAATAAATTAGGTATTGATGGGACGTATCTCAAAATAAAAAGAGCTAGCTATGACAAATGCACAGCCAATATCATACTGAATGGACAAAAACTGGACGGATTCTCTTTGAAAAGTGGCACAGGACAGACATGCCCTCTCTCACCACTCCTATTCAACATAGTGCTGGAAGTTCCGGCCAGGGCAATCAGGCAGGAGAAGGAAATAAAGGGCATTCAATTAGGAAAAGAAGAAGTCAAATTGTCCCTGTTTGCAGATGACATGATTGTATATCAAGAAAACCGCATTGTCTCAGCTCAAAATCTCCTTCAGCTGATAAGCAACTTCAGCAAAGTCTCAGGATACAAAATCAATGTGCAAAAATCACAAGCATTCTTATATGCCAATAACAGACAAACAGAGAGCCAAATCATGAGTGAACTCCCATTCACAATTGCTTCAAAGAGAATAAAATACCTAGGAATCCAACTTACAAGGGATGTGAAGGACTTCTTCAAGGAGAACCAGAAACCACTGCTCAATGAAATAAAAGTGGATACAAACAAATGGAAGAACATTCCATGTTCATGGGTAGGAAGAATCAATTTCATGAAAATGGCCATACTGCCCAAGGTAATTTATAGATTCAATGCCATTCCCATCAAGCTACCGATGACTTTCTTCACAGAATTGGAAAAAACTACTTTAAAGTTCATATGGAACCCAAAAAGAGCCCGCATTGCCAAGTCAGTACTAAGCCAAAAGAACAAAGCTGGAGTCATCATGCTACCTGACTTCAAACTATACTACAAGGCTACAGTAACCAAAACAGCATGGTACTGGTACCAAAACAGAGATATAGACCAATGGAACAGATCAGAGCCCTCAGAAATAATGCCACATATCTACAACTATCTGATCTTTGACAAACCTGACAAAAACAAGCAATGGGAAAGGATTCCCTATTTAATTAATGGTACTGGGAAAACTGGCTAGCCATATGTAGAAAGCTGAAACGGGATCCCTTCCTTACACCCTATACAAAAATTAATTCAAGATGGATTAAAGACTTACATGTTAGACCTAAAACCATAAAAACCCTAGAAGAAAACCTAGGCAATACCATTCAAGACATAGGCATGGGCAAGGACTTCATGTCTAAAACACCAAAAGCAATGGCAACATAAGCCAAAATTAACAAATGAGATTTAATTAAACTAAAGAACTTCTGCACAGCCAAAGAAACTACCATCAGAGTGAACAGGCAACCTACAGAATGGGAGAATATTTTTGCAACCTACTCATCTGACAAAGGGCTAATATCCTGAATCTACAATGAACTCCAACAAATTTACAAGAAAAAAACAAACAACCCCATCAAAAAGTGGGCAAAGGATATGAACAGACACTTCTCAAAAGAAGACATTTATGCAGCCAAAAAACTCATGAAAAAATGCTCATCATTTTTCTGGCCATCAGAGAAATGCAAATCAAAACCACAATGAGATAGCATCTCACACCAGTTAGAGTGGCCATTATTAGAAAGTCAGGAAACAACAGGTGCTGGAGAGGATGTGGAGAAATAGGAACACCTTTACACTGTTGGGAGTGTAAATTAGTTCAAGCACTGTGGAAGACAGTGTGGTGATTCCTCAATGATCTAGAACTAGAAATACCATTTGACCCAGCCATCCCATTACTGGGTATATACCCAAAGGATTATAAATCATGCTGCTATAAAGACACATGCACACATATGTTTATTGCAGCACTATTCACAATAGCAAAGACTTGGAACCAACCAAAATGTCCAACAATGATAGAATGGATTAAGAAAATGTGGCACATATACACCATGGAATACTATGCAGCCATAAGAAACGATGAGTTCCTATCCTTTGTAGGGACATGGATGAAGCTGGAAACCATCATTCTCAGCAAACTATTGCAAGGACAAAAAACCAAACACCGCATGTTCTCACTCACAGGTGGGAATTGAACATTGAGAACACATGGACACAGGAAGGGGCCCATCACACACCGGGGCCTGTTGTGGGGTGGGGGGAGGGGGTGGGATAGCATTGGGAGATATACCTAATGCTAAATGACGAGTGAATGGGTGCAGCACACCAACATGGCACCTGTATACACATGTTACAAACCTGCACCTTGTGCATATGTACCCTAAATCTTAAATTATAATAATAATAAAAAAATAGCAAGTGAATTATCCCAGATGAAGCCATTAATATATTTCATATGCAAGCTATGCGGGACTAGCTTTATAATAACTGTGATATCCTCCCACCAAATATGTGTATTATCTGGGTCATGGTATATTTGGTGGGTAAGGGGGGCCCTTTTATATGGGTGCCCCTCTCACAGAATTATAGGTCTGTTTAAGAAGCCTTATTAAATCTGTCCCTCATATGTCTTAAAGATGCAACTCCCTGCTGGGAACCCAAGCCCTTTTCACCAGAAAAATTAAAATGGTCTGTGGTTAAAAAAGGCTTCCGGGGACCAGAACATAAAAACATACAGATTAATAGAATTATAAAATGTAAGATGTTTAAACAATCTCTATGTGAGGTAGTTGTAACCCCTTTTACCTAAATGTCTTATGAAAACGGATACTATATCTAACTGGGGAATGTTTTCCTCTTTCTAGTACTGTAAAGCTGAAGACATGTAAATATGCTCATGTAAATCCGCTCATGTAAATCCTCCACTGCATAGTCTTTTGTTTGGAGCATTTATGGGGCTCATGGCAAAAACCATGAGTACTTTTCAGTAACAACGACTGAGCTAGAGAATTTCTACTTCGTGGGGCATTTACTGCCTTGCTGTGGAATATTAACTGGAGCTACCCGTATACTAATGGGAATAATGTTTTCCAAAAAGTTCCATGATAAAATAAAAATGGTTTACATAAATTCTTGCTATATAATAAGCAGAGAGCCTTTTCCTAGGACTAATTGTAAGAAGCTGCTAAATTCTATAGTGCCAAATAGCTCTCATGAGCTGTTTGGTTTGTAAATGACATTTCCAAGGTAAACAAACATCTTATCTTAAAAGTTGCTGCTGTGGTTAAAAGAGGGTCAAGAAATTTTTTTTTAAGTTATTTGGAAAAAGTATGTTTTTGTAAGCCAATTTACCTTTCTGAGTTCTCCAAAATTCAGATTGTAATTTTATAACATTATAGTTGTCTGCATTAGTTTAATGATAATTAAAAACAAATCGTTTTAAGGGAAAAGTGTGACACTTAATACTAGATTTCAGTCCTAATTTTTAAGTGCAGATTAAATTATTATTTCTTGGCTACAATAATCCTCTAGAAAATACCAGGTTGTAATTTTTCTTCATATTTTTAGTTGGTGCCCTAATAGAATAGGGCATCTTTCTATTTCCTTTTTCTGTTCTAACATAAAAATTATTCTATAATTGTCAAACTATAAATGTTATTTATCTCTCCTTGTTTTACTTCCAAGGAAACCAAAATCATGGTATTCTGAAGACCAGAGATATGAATCTCCTTCATTTGGCATCCCACTGGCCCCCATCTGTTTCACTGCTAATGTTCTGCTGCCAAAACTATACAAGCTGCCTCCCCCATAGGCCCAGGGACTATCACAGAAGAGGTGGGTGCATAAGATTGTAAGGGCCGGTTTTCAGGGATAAAATTAGGTCAAGATCAAACCCTCCAAATCAAGAAGGGGGTACAAAAATGCCTAAACAGTTGGTAAAATAACTTTAATTGCCTTCTAAATTATAATGTGTCACTTTTGCATCCACACCAACCATAAAAATTTTCTGCTTACAATAAAATTAAAGAAAAATATTTACTAACAGGATAAAATAACTTGAAACAAAGCCTCCTGAGTATCATACTCCAAGTATAAGTTGTAAAGATAAAAATATATTTATACATATTTTTAATTATATTTTAAAATAATGCTTATGTTTTGTATAGCTAATTGCTGTAAGTCTGTAACAGAAACCAAGCTTACAGTAGCTCAACACATAAAAGTTAAAAATAAGTCAGTCTTGTAACTTTGCCTTTTGGTTTTATTGTCAGCTTTTTAAACTTAAAATAATAATTTTAAGAAGTAATGAATGCCTGTCCACGTCCATTCCTATATGGCCTAAAACAATTGGCTATAAGTCTTTTGACTCTGAAGGTCCTCGGCCATAGGGAGTCCTGTTGAGGAAAAAATGACACTGTAGAATTACGTGACTTCTCCTGTGACAAAACCTTTTCTCTCCCTAATACCAGTATATGGTGCGATACAAAAGTATTGGGAAAAATAGATTTGTCTACTATAACAACAAGTCTATAACAATTTACACAATGAGGATGAGGTGTTTCTTGCATGTAATGTATACCCTTCTCAGGATGCTATATCTATGGAAATAAATTGGCTGGAAGAAAAATTAAATTTGTTAAATTCAAACTTAATGTTGGTCCTACAATTCTCAAATAAGATTTATCATAAGGTTCAAGTAACCCTTGATAAGGAGGGTAAACACATTGTGAGTCTGATCAAAGAATATAATGATGCATGCAGAGTTTTTTTTTTTTTTTTTCTGGTTGGTTGGGTTGTTTACTGCCCTCTGATTCTACCTATAACCTTGGACACCCAAATATTCACTATCTTTATGATGTTTGTTACTATATTAACATTAGACATTTCTTGTAAATGTTATGCCAGATACAGCAGAAGGAAAAGGCACAGTTAAAGACCTGGATCATGATAGCTCAGAAAATAGATCTGATCTGGGATTTTTTAAACCCTAGGCGTGACTCCATCTCACCCCTTAAACAATTGGCTGTTACATCAGGTCAGATCATGTCCTCCCCACATTGTCCAAATCGTTAACATTTAAAATTATTACCATAAAGTCAGAGAACTCTAGGAGCAAGTCTTCCTAGCACCATGGGACCCTGCCAGATGGCCAAATCAGACAACTTTAGGAATGAGCCTGCCTAGCACTGTGGGAGTTTTTTGGCCTACACATGCATTCTATGGAATGATTTTTGGCCAAGAGGGGGCACTGAGGAATAAGCTCTGATTTTTTTACCTTGCCCAAATTCCTATCTAAGGAGTCTGTGGAGTCATGCCCTACAAACCATAAATTCTCATCAGATGGGTTTTATTTAACCCTATATATCATGACTTACTTTCCAATCTGACTCTGGCATAACATTCTGAGACCAGGAAGAAAATAAAAGTATTTTACCCCAAAACATGTTTTCTCTAATGGCCGTGAAAATCTCCATCTGTGAAGACTCTCTATTAACATAGTTAGATCTTTTTCTTCCAGGCCCTTCCAATCCCGAATAGATTAACTAAAAGTGTAGCACCTTCTAAAGATCTGAATAGGGAACATTTTTCACCTATTGTCTCTAAGGACAGCCACTATAGGACTTCAAAAGAACTTTGGTCTCCACAATCTTTTTAATTTTTTTTTTTTAATTATACTTTACGTTCTGGGATACATGTGCAGAACGTGCAGGTTTGTTACACATGTACACATGTGACATTGTGGTTTGCTGCACCCATCAAGCCATCATTTACATTAAGTATTTCTCCTAATGCTATCCCTCCCTTACCCCCAACCCCCTGACAGGCCCTGGTGTGTGATGTTCCCCTCTCTGCATCCATGCGTTCTCATTGTTCAGCTCCCACTTATGAGTGAGAACACACGGTGTTTGGTTTTCTGCTCTTGTGTTAGTTTGCTGAGAATAATGGTTTCCAGCTTCATCCATGTCCCTGCAAAGGACATGAAATCATCATTTTCTATGGCTGCATAGTATTCCATGGTGTATATATGCCATGTTTTCTTCATCCAGTCTATCACTGATGGACATTTGGGTTTGTTTCAAGTCTTTGCTATTGTGAACAGTGCCACAATAAACATACGTGTGCAGGTGTCTTTATAGTAGAATGATTTATAATCCTTTGGGTATATACCCAGTAATGGGATTGCTGGGTCAAATGGTATTTCTGGTTCTAGATCATTGAGGAATTGCCACACTGTCTTCCACAGTGGTTGAACTAATTTACACTCCCACCAACAGAGTAAAAGCGTTCCTATTTCTCCACATCCTCTCCAGCGTCTGTTGTTTCCTGACTTTTTAATGATCACCATTCTAACTGGTGTGAGATGGTATCTCATTGTGGTTATGATTTGCATTTCTCTAATGACTAGTGATGATGAGCTTTTTTTCATGTGTGTTGGCTGCATTAATGTCTTCTTCTGAGAAGTGTCTGTTCATATCCTTTGCCCACTTTTAGATGGGGTTGTTTGTTTTTTTCTTGTAAATTTGTTTCAGTTCTTTGTAGATTCAGGATATTAGCCCTTTGTGAGATGGATAGATAGCAAAACTTTTCTCCCATTCTGTAGGTTGCCTGTTCACTCTGATGATAGTTTCTTTTGTTGTGCAGAAGCTCTTTAGTTTAATTAAATCCCATTTGTCAATTTTGGCTTTTGTTGCCATTGCTTTTGGTGTTTTAGTCACGAAGTCTTTGCCCATGCCTGTGTCTTGAGTGGTTTTGCCTAGGTTTTCTTCTAGCATTTTTATGGTTTTAGGCCTTACATTTAAGTCTTTAATCCATCTTGAGTTAATTTTTGTATAAGGTATAAGGAAAGGGTCCAGTTTCAGTTTTCTGCATATGGCTAGCCAGTTTTCCCAACACCATTTATTAAATAGGGAATCCTTTCTATATTGCTTGCTTTTGTCAGTTTTGTTAAAGATCAGATGGTTGTAGATGTGTGGTGTTATTTCTGAGGCATCTGTTCTGTTCCATTGGTCTATATCTCTGTTTTGGTACCAGTACCATGCTGTTTTGGTTACTGTAGCCTTGTAGTATAGTTGAAGTCAGGTAGTGTGATGCCTCCAGCTTTGTTCTTTTTGCTTAGGATTGTCTTGGGTATGTGGGCTCTTCTTTGGTTCCATATTAAATTTAAAGTAGTTTTTCCTAATTCTGTGAAGAAAGTCATTGGTAGCTTGATGGGGATGGCATTGAAACTATAAATTACTTTGGGCTATATGGCCATTTTGATGATATTGATTCTTCCTATACATGAGTATGGACTGTTTTTCCATTTGTTTGTGTCCTCTTTTATTTCCTTGAGCAGTGGTTTGTAGTTCTCCTTGAAGAGGTCATTCACATCCCTTGTAAGTTGTATTCCTAGGTATTTTATTCTCTTTGAAGCAATTGTGAATGGGAGTTCACTCATGATTTGGCTCTCTGTTTGTCTATTATTGGTGCATAGGAGTGCTTGTGATTTTTGTACATTGATTTTGCATCCTGAGAATTTGCTGAAGTTGCTTATTAGCTTAAGGACTTTTGGGGCTGAGACAATGGGGTTTTCTAAATGTACAATCATTTCATCTGCAAACAGAGACAATTTGACTTCCTCTCTTCCTATTTGAATATGCTTTATTTCCTTCTCTTGCCTGATTGCCCTGGTCAGAACTTCCAATACTATGTTGAATAAGAGTGGTGAGAGAGAGAATCCTTCTCTTGTGCCAGTTTTCCAAGGGAATGCTTCCAGTTTTTGTCCATTCAGTATGATATTGGCTGTGGGTTTGTCATAAATAGCTCTTATTATTTTGAGATATGTTCCATCATACCAAGTTTATTGAGAGTTTTTAGCATGAAAGGGTGTTGAACTTTGTCAAAAGCCTCTTCCACATTTATCATCTTAATCTGAACATTTTCCTTCTTCAATTCCAGGTCTTTAGAGAAACTCAACCAATTGTCAGTCAGAAAGTGTTTAAATTTACCTATATCCTGGAAACCCCCCCCAGCTTTGAGTTGTCCCGCCTTTCTGAACAAAACCAATGTATTTCTTAGATTTATGTGATTGATGTCTCATGCCTCTCTAAAATATATGAAACCCAGCTGTACCCAAACCACCTTGGGCACACGTTCTCAGGACCTCCTGAGGGCTGCATCATGGACCATGTTCACCCATACTTGGCTCAGAATAAATCTCTTAAAATATTTTACAGAGTTTGACTCTTTTTGTTGACACTCTTAGAATATTAGGTCTTAAATTTTTTTTTTTTTTTTTTGAGATGGAGTCTCGCTCTGTCGCCCAGGCTGGAGTGCAGTGGCACAATTTTGGCTCGCTGCAAGCTCTGCCTCCCGGGATCACGCCATTCTCCTGCCTCAGCCTCTCCGAGTAGCTGGGACTACAGGCGCCCGCCACCACGCCCAGCTAATTTTTTGTATTTTTAGTAGAGACGGGGTTTCACCGTGGTCTCGATCTCCTGACCTCATGATCCGCCCGCCTCGACCTCCCAAAGTGCTGAGATTACAAGCATGAGCCACCATGCCCAGCCTATTAGCTCTTAAATTTCATAACAGAGTATTTAAGTCTACATAACAGACATCAATTGGGTGTCTGTAGGCTTCTAATGCACAGAGAGCTCACTCAAATTTTTTGTGTTATTTTAAAGAGGCAAGAAATCATGACTGGTCAGATATGCCAAGAATGTTCAGGGAATACCATATAAGTCTGAAGTGTAGTTACATGGGAGGAATTTCCCACTGTGAATTTACCCTTCTTTAATGGAAAGTTGAGTTTGTAATAATAGTGGTACGTGCATAATGGCAGATGATGTTTTAGTGAATTAGTTGTTACTGTAAAATTTTACAAAACTTTGCCATTTCATTATTAAAATATAGTGTAAATAAAATTTTTGGAAAATATAATATGGTAAACCATATTAGACATTTTGTGGAAGAAATTTGCTTATTTTTAGGCAGGAAGGCACTGCTAAAGACTAGGTTCCCATTTATTAATTTTGCATCTCCATAAAATATTAGTGTAATTTTCACAGTGCTGAAGTCCCAGCTACACAGAGTAAACTTAAAAGGAAACTAGGTCATTAATTAGTAAGATACATTTACTTGTGAGTAATTTCTTGTAACAGCTTTATTGAGGTATAATTTACAAACCATGTAATCCACTCATTTAAAGTATACAGTTAATGGTTTTGAATATATTTACAAATATGTACAGCAATCATTACTATTTAATTCCATAATTTTTATCACCTGCTTGGAGTAATTTAAATAATAACTTGAAAAGGCCCTTTGAAATGAGTAATTTTTTATTGAATTTTTAATGTTATTGCAAGGACAAAAAACCAAACTGATGTATTCTTAAAGCATCAAGATCAAATCATAGGTAAGATAAATATGCAAGATAGAATAGCCCCCATAATTGTTGTGGAGGTGTCTGTGGATCATAGGAATCACATTTTATAGAGCAGCTAAGACTTGAATATATAAAGGATCTCCAAGGTTGCCTATATCCACATGCGTAAAAGTGCTATTTTCTTTTAGATTTACCAATCAACTTTATAGGATTTTCATGTGAAAAGAGTAATGAACCTTTTTGTGGGGCTTGTATGTTTGGAGTGAACAGAAACACTGCCAAAGGGCCTCTGGGCCTAGAAACTGCAAGTAGAATATCGAAAGAGGAGTGATTTGTACAAGAATACTCCTGTGAATTGTGTGTTTATTAGTTTTTATGTTTGTTTGCTGGAAAAGGTCCACTCAAGAGTCTACTGTTTTTGAAGTGTAATAAAATTCTAAAGAGTTAAGAATATTCAAAATTCCGGTGGAAAACGCAAAATGGGCCTAAAATAAATAAAAACTAAATGAAGTATACTTTTGTAATTTGCTGGATGCCTCCGTTAAATGAGTATGTGTTCATATTTAGAAAATCTTATCAAGAATTTGTTGTGTCTATAAAACGTAAGGGTCTCTTTAAAGTAATATATGGATGTAAAAAATTGTGGTTCCCTAGAGGAAAGCAGGTCTATTAGGGAGGATTTTTTCTCAGTTCATTTAGAGAGGCTTCTTTATGGAATTTGATTACATCATCAAATTCCTGGACCTGTGATTCATGCAATATTTAAAACAACAGGAAATCTTTTAAGACAAAGTTAGTTTTCCACATCTGCAGAGATAAATTTGAGGGCATGATGTATACTTTATAATCAGAAAAGATGTTCAGGGAAATAATTTGTCCAAATCAATGAGAGATACCCTTTGAATAATATATTTATTATCTTTCTTGAAGGGGTAATTTAATAAGACATGTAATTTTAAGGCTCAGAGACCACATCATTGAACATCTATGTGCACATCTTGGAGAAGTCCCACTTATTGAAGTACGTGTTTCAGGTCTTTTCGTGTTAAGTATATTTACAGTGTTGTGCAACAGAGATTTTGGATTTTTTATCTTTCAAAACTGAAACTATATGCTAAGCATGAAGTCCCTGACTCCTTCCCCCAGCTCTTGATAACCACCTTCCTATTCTCTGTTTTTATAATTTTGACCACATTAGATACTTCATATGGGTGGAATTACAGAATATTTGTCCTTTTGTTACTGGTTTATTTTGCTTAACATAATGTCCTCAAGGCTCACCCATGTTGTAGCACGTAACAGTATTTTCCCTTTTTTTTGAAGGCTTTAATATCAGATTGTTGTTTATATACTTTCTCATTATCATTTTATCTGTTGATGGACATTTAGGTTATTTATACCTCTTGGCTACTGAGAACAGTGCTGCAGTGAACATGCGCATGCAACTATCTCTTTGAGATTCCACTTTGGGTTCTTTTGGATATATACCCAGGAGTGGGATTGCCAGATCACTTGGAAATTAAATTTTTTAGGAACCTCCATAATGTTTTACATAATGGCTGCATGATTTTATATATCCACCAACAGTGCAAAAAGATTCCAGTTTCTCCACATCCATTCCAACATTTGTTATTCTATGTAATTTTAATAGTGGCCATCTTAAGAGGTATGGGGTGATATATCAATGTGGTTTTGATTTGCATTCATCTTATGATAGCGATGTTGGGCATCATTTCATATGTTTGTTGACTATTTGTATACCTATTTGTCTATTCATGTTATTTTACCTATATCTTAATTGGGTAATTTATTTTGGTTGTTGGTGGTGAATTGAAGTTCTTTACATATTCTTTTTAACTCCTTATCAGATATATAATATGCAAATATTTTCTTCCATGTTGTCTTTTTCACTCTGTTATGTTTTTCTTTGACGTGTGCAAGTTTTTTAGTTCGATATAGTTCGATTTGTCTATTTTAACTTTTGTTGCCTATGATTCTCATGTCATCTTTATTAAATAATTGCCAAATCTAATGCTTTGAGAGTTATCCCTATGTTTTCTTCTATGACTTTATATTATCAGGCCTTGCATTTAGATCTTTAATTCTTTTTCAGTTAACTTTTCTGTATGGTGTAATTTAAGGGTCCACATTTATTCTTTTGTGTGTGGATATCCAGTTTTCTCAACACCATTTATTGAAGAGTCTGTTCCTTTCTCATTGTGTAGTTTGGTACCCTTCTCAAAAATAATTTCGTTATATATGCAAGGTTCATTTCTTGGCTCTCTATTCTGTATTACTGGTTAATTCTCTAACTTTGTAAAAATTATTTTCTCGATTACTTTTTTGTAGTCTTTTTTGAAATCAGGAAGTGTGAGTTCTCTCATTTTGTTATTTTTTTTACAAGTCTGTTCTGGCTATTTGGATTTCCTGACATTCCTTATAAATTTTAGGATTTTTTCTTGTATTTCTGTAAAATAAAAAATTGAGATTTTGGTAATGATTCAATTGAATCTGTAGATTGCTTTACATATTGTGGACATTTTCACAATATTAAGTGGTTCAATACATAAGCACAGATTGTTTTTAATATTTTTGTTTCTTATTTGAGTCTTTTAGTAATGTTTTGTTTTTCTTGCCATACATCATTTACCTCCTTGTTTATTTCCAAGTATTTTATCCTTTTGATGTTATAGTAAGTAGAATTGTTTTCTTTATTTTCTTTTCCCATTAGTAATTTATAGTGCATAGAAATAATTGATTTTTGTATGCTTGTGTTGGATACAGAAATTATTTTGAAATCATGTATCAGTTTCAACAGTTTTTTTTGTGCATGTAATCTTCAGTGTTTTCTGCCATACGATTCTGTCAATTTGGATGTCTTTCATTACTTTTTATTATCTGATATTTCTGTCTAAGACTTCCAGTGCTATGTTGAACAGTAGTGGAAAGAATGGGCCTCCTTGCTTTCTTCTGGATATTAGAGAGAGCTATTTCAATCTTTCACCATGAAGTATAATGTCAGCTGTTGGTTTTCTATATATGGCTTTTATTATGATAAGGTATTTTTCTTTTATATTCAGTTGTTGAGTGCTTTATATTATAAAAAAAGGTATGTGGAATTTTCATTAAATGAGGCCAGGACACAATTTTTGTTCTTTATTTTGTTAATATAGTGTATTATATTGATTGATTTTTTGTTTTGAACCATTTTTGCATTCCAGGTATAAATCCCACTTTATCAGCATGTATAATACTTTTTATGTGCTATTGCATTTGATTTGCTATTTTCCTGAGTATTTTTTGCATCAATAATCATCACAGATAATGTTCTGTGGTTTTATTTTCTTCTTGTCTCTGGTTCTGGTGTTAGAATAATACTGGCCTCATAAAATGACTTTGAAAGTCTTCCCTCTTCTTCAATTGTTTGGAAGAGTTTGAAAATTGGTGCTAATTTTTGAACATTTGGTGGAATTCATCACTGAAGACAGCTGATTGTGGGCTTGTTTTGGTATGGGAAGTTTTTGATTATTGCTTGAATCTCCTTACTAGTTATAGTCCTTTCAGAATTTTTTTCATTTCTTTATGATGCATATACAGTAGGTTGTATGTCTGTAAGTTTATCGTTTTTTCTATATTATTCAATTTGTTAGTTATAATTTTTGTTATATAATTTTATTCTCCTTTTTGTCTCTGTCACATCAGTTGTTATATCCCCTCTTTCATTTCTAGATTCAGTTATTTGAGTCTTCTACTTTTTGTCATATTCTAACTAAAGATTTGTCAATTTTATTGATCTTTTCAAAAAACTATCTTTTGGTTTTATTTTTTTCTATTGTTTTTCTGTTCACTAATTTGTCTCTTCTCTATCTTTATTAATTATTCCTCATCTGCTAATATTGGGTTCACTTTGTTTTCCTCTTCTGGTTCTTTGAGGGTTTGTGCATGTTTCCTAATTGAACCAACATGCATGTTTCTGCTTAGGAAATCCCTCTAGTGTCTGTCTGCGATATTGCAGCCTCTAAATGTGGCAGTAAGCTATAGAACTGAAGCCCTACCTAGTGTCTCTCTGTGGTACTGCTGACTCTAGTTGTAGAATTAGTCATGTTCTTGTTTTCACTGGTCTGCAATATGGCCACTTACTCCTGTCATCATTTAGATGCAGGCAAGTTAGAAAATAGTTGCTTGGACAGCACCATGAGAAGTCAGAATGTTAACTGTGGATTCCACTCCTTTCCATTTCAAAAGAGAAGTTAGAAATTAGGGATTTCCTCCCAATCACATTGTACTGTGCTGGGGAAGGGGGTGCTCTGTTGAGTAAATGCCATATATATATATTTTTTTTTTCTTTTTTTTTTCCCTAGCTTCAGCTCACCTTGGTGCAGGAACCTTTTAACTGGTTTTTGGATTTGTCACTAAGGCTACTGACTCATATGTTTTAGTTCAATTCCTGTTTCCTAGGGTGAAGACGCATCTGGGGCTTTTGTATTCTGCCATCCTGCTGAAGTTACTGCTTACATCATTCAGTGTTTCAGAATGACCAATCTGACTGAAAGTTGTAATAGAGGTCTTAAAAATATTATTTATTTTTGAATAAACAAAAATTTTTTATGAGGCCACTAAATCTAAATTTCCATGTAAAGCATCCAATGGCCATGAAGTGCTGATAATCTGGATAGATTCCTTATGGTTTCTATGGGTCTACTAACCAGAGAAGGCCAATTCCAGATACCAGGTAAATAATTAAAGATATACTTCAAAGCTGTAAAAATAGAACATGTCCAGGGAAATGTCATGAAAACTCAAGCACTTTTAAATTGGATTACTTCCCCTTTGTGATTTTATTATCTTGCTTTATCCTGAAGATTCCATTAAGTGGCTGCTGGGTATATGCAGCAAAGTAATATTTTCAGGATTTCACTATTTCTATTTTGGGGCCATTTGATGGTAAGGTGAATTAAATCCACTTATTTAAATTTTAAGACATTAGTAGAAGGCAAGCTCATTAGGAATGGATGTGTATATGTTCTGAAAAATGAAGATGAGCCTTTATGAATCTTCATTTGCAGAAATGTGACAATCATTTATCAGAAATTCCCAATTTTTCCAGTTGGCACTGATAACTTTAAGGCTCAGATGAAGAATTCATGGAAATTAGTCATCAAAATCATGAAATATTTGTTGTTTGTTGGAAGGTTCCTGTCAATGAGAGTGAGGTATATTTGATGTATACATTTCTTATCAAAGATCACATAAGTGGGACAGGAAGAATGGCCCCAGCATTGACATGAGAGACCTAGAAGTAATATTAGTCACATTGAGAAGGTAGCTGCTTGTAAAGGGAGGAACAAATCATTAGGCAGGATGCTCTAAGGTAGCAAAGGACTCCACATAGTGGAGTTACAGAATATCCTATAACATTACAAGGGTAAATGAAAATGAAAAGGGCTTAGGAATAAAATTAAAATCAATTCCAGTGCTTACTAGTAAATATTAGCCAATTGTGGTCCTCCAAAATTCTGGTTTAGAGATAATGTTCACACACTTAAATTGTCAAATTAGCAATATCAGTGATATACACCTCAAAGAGTTATTCTGAGAATGAAATAAGATAATATATAGGAAATATGCAGCAGAGTCACTACCTAAATGTGGGGTGTATGGCAGCATGGGGAATTGCTAATACACATATACACATTCCAATATAAAATACCTTTTTGAAACATGGCAATGATAACAGTGTAGTATAATGAGCCAAAGATGAGCTATGTGCATTGGACCTGAGGTTGTTTGATTCTTTTCTCCTGTGAGTGTTTTTTTTTTAATTTTCATTTTTCTTTACTTCTTCTAAAAAAAACCAGGATACATGTGCAGAATGTGCAGGTTTGTTCCATAGGTATACATGTGACATGGTGGTTTGCTGTACCCAGTGACCCATCCTCTAAGTTCTCTCCCCTCGTCCCCCAATCCTGCATAGTATTCCATGGTGTATATGTGCCACATTCTCTTTATCCAGTCTCTCATTGATGGGCATTTGGGTTGGTTTTATGTCTTTGCTCTTGTAAATAGTGCTGCAATAAACATATGTGTGCACGTGTCTTTATAGTAGAATGATTCATATTCCTTTGGGTATATACCCAGTAATGTGATTGCTGGGTCAAATGGTATTTCTGGTTCTAGATCCTTGATGAATCGCCATACTGTTTTCCACAATGGTTGATTAATTTACATTCCCACCAACAGTGTAATGACATGGTATCTCATTGTGGCTTTGATTTGCATTTCTCTGATGATCAGTGATGTTGAGCTTTTTAAAAATATATTTGTTGGCCACGTTAATGTCTACTCTTGAGAAGTGTCTGTTCATATCCTCTGACCACTTTTTGATGGGGCTGTTTTTTTCTCGTAAATTTGTTTAAGTTGCTGTTTACTTCTTCACTGCAATATGATAACTGTTAGCTCAAAAACCTGCTGCTGCCAAATGAATTTTTGCACATCAAAATTGTTTTTTCCTTTTGAACATCTGATCCAGAGACTTCTTTCTATAATACTGAGTGACATCGCCTAGACATATAAGCCCCTCTCTGATACATCTCTGCTCTCTTCAGAGAGTTCTCTTGTCTTTTCCCCTTCTATATCATTGGCCTCTGGCCATATGCTTCGGGGCAGTTTAAGGCTGCAAAAGTTTTATCCTGTCATATGAAAGCACTGCCTAATAAAGCTTCTTGAGTCTTACTGCCTATCATCATTATAGCTTTTTCCTTGATTAGCCCCTAATACCTGAACTCAAACAGGTGATGACAAAGATGGGATTTTGGTGATTAGAAGATGGGCACGAAGACTGCCTAGCCAGTGAGACCATCCATTGACATAATGATCCTGGATAGCTTTAAGTGGTTGGGGCTTAAAATGTAAAACACCTCTGCTTTAGTTTGACATGGCATTGCTTCATGCTGTATTATACTCTATAGTTTTCATGGTTTTCTCCTGTGTCTCATTAGCCTGACTGAGGAAGCACCAAAATGTCTTTGAACCTACATCATGAAAACTGACTTTCTGTGTTACAGGTGTTGAGATATCCAGGGAAGGAGGCCAAGCCATTTACCGGGACCCCTCACTAGGCAGGTTCTGAATATTGTAATACCTGTGGGCCTTAATAAGAAAGAGAAGAAATGCAGGCCTCTGCATTTCAAAGAATGGATTTTCTTTGATGCCATAATGGAGATTCCTGCAGTGGGACTGGTGATTTGGGGAATTCTGAAATGAGAAGGCATCTTCATCCTTAGGGACTACTATGGCAGGTTAAGGAGCCAGTTAAGCTGAGATGCAGGACTAGGTCAGTCAGCTAAGTGAAGTTAGGGGAGCCATCTTTGTAAATATCATGCCTCTGCTATTGCCCATCTGATCTGCTGCTAAAAGTGATGTAAATTCTAGTCTCTCCCCAGCAGGATATGGAGACCCCAAATCTTTGGACTGAGCCAGCTAAATCATTACTTAAAATAAGCAAAGACATGGAAATGTATATTCCTGCTTCTCTAAAGACTCCAAAGGAGGTGGCTACCCAGGAAAAAATGTTGCAAACCATGAGACATATGTTGGGCCCTGTCTTTGATAATTTCTCACCAGGGTGCCACTCAGAAGGAATTTAACAGCTCAAACTCCCCAGGGGAAATAAGATAAACTGAGCTGGCAAGGAAAATCATGGGAAGACAACCAGCACCCTTTTTTAAGAAGTAGAACTGTGTCACCATAATAGGAACTGGATAATGTACCCACTACATTGCCAGTAACCACATGCAAAGTAATAAAATAGAAAAGGCAGGCCGGGCACGGTGGCTCACACTTGTAATCCCAGCACTTTGGGAGGCCGAGGTGGGTGGATCACGAGGTCAGGAGATCGAGACCATGGTGAAACACCGTCTCTACTAAAAAACACGAGAAAATTAGCCGGGTGTCATGGTGGGCACCTGTAGTCCCAGCTACTCAGAGAGGCTGAGGCAGGAGAATGGCGTGAACCTGGGAGGCAGAGCTTGCAGTGAGCCGAGATCACGCCACTGCACTCCAGCCTGGGTGACAGAGCCAGACTCTGTCTCCAAAATAAATAAATAAATAAATAAATAAATAAATA
>NW_026652771.1:0-24552 GCF_009828535.3 Hylobates moloch
CATACCACTCCACTCCACTCCATTCCATTCCATACCATTCCATTGCATTCCATTCCACTCCATGGTACTCCATTCCACTTCACTCCATTTCATTCCATACCATTCCATTCCACTCCATTCCACTCCATGGCATTCTACTCCATTCCACTACTCGCCACTCCATTCCATTCCATCTGATTCAATTCCATTCCATTCTACTCCACTCCCCTCCACTCCACTCCATTCTATTCCATACCATTCCACACAATTCCACTCCATTCCATTCCATTCCTTTCTTGTGACAGGCTCTCACTTTGTCACCCAGGCAGGAATGCATGGCACAATCTCTGCTGACATTTCATTTCACCATTCCATTCCATTCCATTCCATTCCACTCCACTCCACTCCATTCCACTCCATTCCTCTCCACTCCACTGCACATCAATCCACTAAACTGCACTCCATTCCATTCCATGCCATTCCATTCCTTACCACTCCATTCCATTCCATCACTGTCTTTCTACAGGATCTCACTCTGTCACAGAGGTTCGAGTGTGGTTTCACAATCTCAGCTGATACTTCATTTCACTATTCCATTCCATTACATTCCCTTCCATTCCATTCCATTCCACTCCTTTCCACTCCACTGCACTCCACTCCATTCTATTCCACTCTGTTCAACTCCCCTCCACTCGACAACACTCCACTGCACTCAACTGCATTCCTTGAAATCCCATTCATTCCACTCCATTCTACTCCATTCCACTCCACTCCAATCCACTTCACTACCCTCCACTCCATTCCATTCCTTTCTTTCGACAGGATCTCACCCTGTCACCAAGGATGGAATGCAGTTGCACAATCTCAGCTTACATTTAATTTCACCATTCCATTGCATTGCATTACATTCCATTCCTTTCTACTCCATTCCATTGCAGTCACCTCCAATCCACTCCACTCTTTTCCATTCCATCTCATTTCATTCTAGTGCATTTCCCTCCACTCCACTCCAGTCCTCTCCACTCGACTCCACTCTAATCCACTCCATTCCATCTCATTCCATTTCACTCCATGCCACTCCACTTCACTCCAGTCTGCTCCAATCCACTCCACTCCACTCCAAGCCATTCCAATCCATTCCATTCCATTCCATTCCACTCCATTCCATTCCATTCCATTCCACTCCACTCCACTCCAGTCCAGTCCACTCCCGTCCATTCCAGTCCACTCCACTCCATTCCATTCCATTCCATTCCATTCCGTTCATTTCTTTTTTATTTTTTATTTATTTTTATTATTATACTTTATGTTTTAGGGTACATGTGCACAATGTGCATGTTTGTTACATATGTATCCATGTGCTGTGTTGGTTTGCTGCACCCATTAACTCGTCATTTAGCATTAGATATAGCTCCTAATGCTGTCCCTCTCCCCTCTCTCCAACCCACAACAATCCCTGGAGTGTGATGTTCCCCTTCCTGTGTCCATGTGTTCTCATTGTTCAATTCCCACCTATGAGTGAGAACATGCGGTGTTTAGTGTTTTGTCCTTGTGATAGTTTACTGAGAATGATGTTTTCCAGTTTCATCCATGTCCCTACAAGGGACATGAACTCATCATTCTTTATGGCTGCATAGTATTCCATGGTGTATATGTGCCACATTTTCTTAATCCAGTCTATCCTTGTTGGACATTTGGGTTGGTTCCAACTCTTTGCTATTGTGAATAGTGCCTCAATAAACATACGTGTGAATGTGTCTTTATAGCAGCATGATTTATAGTCCCTTGGGTATATACCCAGTAATGGGATGGCTGGGTTAAATGGTATTTCTAGTTCTAGATCCCTGAGGAATCACCACACTGACGTCCACAATGGTTGAACTAGTTTACAGTCCCACCAACAGTGTAAAAGTGTTCCTATTTCTCCACATCCTCTCCAGCACCTGTTGTTTCCTGATTTCTTTAATGATCGCCATCCTAAATGGTGTGAGATGGTATCTCATTGTGGTTTTGATTTGCTTTTCTCTGATGGCGAGTGATGATGAGCATTTCTTCATGTGTTTTTTGGCTGCATAAATGTCTTCTTTTGAGAAGTGTCTGTTCATGTCCTTTCCTCACTTTTTGATGGGGTTGTTTGTTTTTTTCTTGTAAATTTGTTTGAGTTCATTGTAGATTCTGGATATTAGCCCTTTGTCAAATGAGTAGTTTGCAAAAATTTTCTCCCATTCTGTAGGTTGCCTGTTCACTCTGATGGTAGTTTCTTTTGCTGTGCAGAAGCTCTTTAGTTTAATTAGATCCCATTTGTCAATTTTGGCTTTTGTTGCCATTGCTTTTGGTGTTTTAGACATGAAGTACTTGCCCATGCCTATGTCCTGAATGGTATTGCCTAGGTTTTCTTGTAGAGTTTTAATGGTTTTAGGTGTAACATTTAAGTCTCTAATCCACCTTGAATTAATTTTTGTATAAGGTGTAAGGAAGTGATCCAGTTTCAGCTTTCTACATATGGCTAGCCAGTTTTCCTAGCACCATTTATTAAATAGGGAATCCTTTCCCCATTGCTTGTTTTTGTCAGGTTTGTCAAAGATCAGATAGTTGTAGATATGCGGCATCATTTCTGAGGGCTCTGTTCTGTTCCATTGATCTATGTCTCTGTTGTGGTACCAGTACCATGCTGTTTTGGTTACTGTAGCCTTGTAGTATAGTTGGAAGTCAGGTAGGGTGATGCCTCCAGCTTTGTCCTTTGGCTTTGGATTGACTTGGCGATGCGGGCTCCTTTTTGGTTCCATATGAACTTTAAAGTAGTTTTTTCCAATTCTGTGAAGAAAGTCAATGGTAGCTTGATGGGAATGGCAGTGAATCTATAAATTACCTTGGGCAGTATGGCCATTTTCACCATATTGATTCTTCCAACCCATGAGCATGGAATGTTCTTCCATTTGTTTGTATCCTCTTTTATTTCATTGAGCAGTGGTTTGTAGTTCTCCTTGAAGAGGTCCTTCAAATCCCTTGTAAGTTGGATTCGTAGGTATTTTATTCTCTTTGAAGCAATTGTGATTGGGAGTTCACTCATGATTTGGCTGTCTGTTTGTCTGTGATTGGTGTACAAGAATGCTTGTGATTTTTTTTACATTGATTTTGTATCCTGAGACTTTGCTGAAGTTGCTTATCAGCTTAAGGAGATTTTGGGCTGAGACAATGGGGTTTTCTAGATATACAATCATGTCATCTGCAAACAGGGACAATTTGACTTCCTCTTTTCCTAATTGAATACCCTTTATTTCTTTCTCCTGCCTGATTGATTGCCCTGGCCAGAACTTCCAGTACTATGTTGAATAGGATTGGTGAGAAAGGGCATCCCTCTCTTGTGCCAGTTTTCAGAGGGAATGCTTCCAGTTTTTGCCCATTCAGTATGATATTGGCTGTGGGTTTGTCGTAGATAGCTCTCATTATTTTGAGATACATCCCATCAATACCTAATTTATTGAGAGTTTTTAGCATGAAGTGTTGTTGAATTTTGTCAAAGGCGTTTTCTGCATCTATTGAGATAATCATGTGGTTTTTGTCTTTGGTTCTGTTTATATGCTGGATTACATTTATTGATTTGCATATGTTGAACCAGCCTTGCATCCCAAGGATGAAGCCCACTTGATCATGGTGTATAAGCTTTTTGATAAGCTGCTGGATTCTGTTTGCCAGTATTTTATTGAGGATTTTTGCATCAATGTTCATCAAGGATATTGGTCTGAAATTCTCTTTTTTGGTTAAGTCTCTGCCAGGCTTTGGTATCACGACGATGCTGGCCTCATAAAATGTGTTAGGGAGGATTCCCTTTTTTCTATCAATTGGAATATTTTCAGAAGGAATGATTCCAGTTCCTCCTTGTACCTCTGGTAGAATTCGGCTGTGAATCCATCAGGTCCTGGACTCTTTTTGGTTGGTAAGCTATTGATTAGTGCCACAATTTCAGAACCTGTGATTGGTCTATTCAGAGATTCAACTTCTTCCTGGTTTAGTCCTGGGAGGGTGTATTAGTCGAGCAATTTATCCATTTCTTCTAGATTTTCTAGTTTATTTGCATAGAGGTGTTTGTAGTATTCTCTGATGGTAGATTATATTTCTGTGAGATCAGTGGTCATATCTCCTTTTTCATTTTTTATTGCCTCTATTTCGTTCTTCTCTGTATTCTTCATTAGTCTTGTTTGCGGTCTATCAATTTTGTCGATCTTTTCAAAAAACCAGCTCCTGTATTCAATAATTTTTTGAAGGTTTTTTTGTGTCTCTATTTCCTTCAGTTCTGCTCTGATTTTAGTTATGTCTAGCCTTCTCCTAGTTTTTGAATGTGTTTGCTCTTTCTTCTCTGGTTATTTTAATTGTGATGTTAGGGTGTCAATTTCAGATCTTTCCTGCTTTCTCTTGTGGGCGTTTATTCCTATAAATTTCCCTCTACACACTGCTTTGAATGTGTCCCAGAGATTCTGGTATGTTGTGTCTTTTTCTCATTGGTTTCAAAGAACATCTTTATTTCTACCTTCCTTTCGTTATGTACCCAGTAGTCATTCAGGAGCAGGTTGTTCAGTTTCCATGTAATTGAGTGGTTTTGAGTGAGTTTCTTAATCCTGAGTTCTAATTTGATTGCACTGTGTTCTGAGAGACAGTTTGTTATAAGTTCTATTTTTTTCCATTGGCTGAGGAGTGCTTTACTTCCAAATATGTGGTCAGTTTTGGAATAGGCGTGGTGTGGTGCTGAAAAGAATGTATATTCTGTTGATTTGGGGTGGAGAGTTCTCTAGATGTCTATTAGGTCTGCTTTGTGCAGAGCTGTGTTCAATTCCTGGATATCCTTGTTAACGTTCTGTCTCCTTGATTTGCCTAATTTTGACAGTGAGGTGTTAAAGTCTACCATTATTATTGTGTGAGAGACTAAGTCTCTTTGTAGGTCTCTAAGGACTTGCTTTAAGAATCTAGGTGCTCCTCTATTGGGTGCATATATATTTAAGATAGTTAGCTCTTCTTGTTCAATTGATCCCTTTACCATTATGTAATGGCCTTCTTTGTCTCTTTTGATCTTTGTTGGTTTAAAGTCTATTTTATCAGAGACCAGGATTGCAACCCCTGCTTTTTTTGTTTTCCATTTGCTTGATAGATCTTCCTCCATCCCTTTATGTTGAGACTATGTGTTTCTGTGGACATGAGATGGGTTTCCAGAATACAGCACACTGATGGGTCTTGACTCTTTATCCAATTTGCCAGTCTGTGTCTTTTAATTGGAGCATTAACCCTTTTACATTTAAGGTTAATATTACTATGTGTGAATTTTGATCCTGTCATTATGATGTTAGCTGGTTATTTTGCTCGTTAGTTGATGCAGTTTCTCCCAGCCTCCATGGTCTTTACAATTTGGCATGTTTTTGCAGTAGCTGGTACCGATTGTTCCTTTCCATGTTTAGTGCTTCCTTCAGGAGCTCTTTTAGGGCAGGTCTGGTGGTGATAAAATCTCTCAGCCTTTGCTTGTCTGTAAAGTATTTTATTTCTCCTCCACTGATGAAGTTTAGTTTGGCTGGATATTAAATTCTAGGCTGAAACTTCTTTTCTTTAAGATCGTTGAATATTGGCCCCCAATCTCTTCTGGCTTGTAGAGTTTCTGCCGAGAGATCAGCTGTTAGTCTGATGGGTTTCCCTTTGTAGGTAACCCGACATTTCTCTCTGACTGCCTTTAACATTTTTTCCTTCATTTCAACTTTGGTGAATCTGACAATTACATGTCTTGGAGTTACTCTTCTCGAGGAGTATCTTTGTGGCATTCTCTTTATTTCCTGAATCTGAATGCCGGCCTGCCTTGCTAGATTGGAGAAATTCTCCTGGATAATTTCCTGCAGAGTGTTTTCCAACTTGGTTCCATTCTCCCCGTCACTTTCAGGTACGCCAGTTAGATGTAGTTTTGGACTTTTCACATAGTCCCATATTTCTTGGAAGCTTTGTTGATTTCTTTTTGTTCTTTTTTCTGTAAACTTCTCTTGCTTCATTTCATTCATTTGACCTTCCATCACTGATACCCTTTTTTTTAGCTGATCAAATCGGCTACTGAGGCTTGTGCTTTCATCATGTAGTTCTCATGACACAGTTTTCAGCTGCATCAGGTCCTTTAAGGATTTCTCTGCATTGGTTATTCTAGTTAGCCATTCATTTAATATTTTCTCAAGGTTTTTAAATTCTTTGCCATTGATTCAAACTTCCTCCTTTAGCTCAGAGAAGTTTGATCATCTGAAGCCTTCTTCTCTCAACTCGTCAAAATCATCCTCTGTCCAGCTTTGTTCCTTTGCTGGTGAGGAGCTGTGTTCTTTTTGAGGAGGAGAGGCACTCTGATTTGTCGAATTTTGAGTTTTTCTGCACTGATTTTTCCCCATCTTTGTGGTTTTATCTACCTTTGGTCTTTGATGATGGTGACATATAGATGGGGTTTTGGTGTTGATCTCCTTTCTGTTTGTTAGTTATCCTTGTGACAGTCAGGACCCTCAGCTGCAGGTCTGTTGAAGTTTGTTGGAGGTCCATTCGAGACCCTGTTTGCCTGGGTATCAGAAGTGGAATCTGAAGAATAGCGAATATTGATGAACAGCAAATGATGCTGCCTGATCATTCCTCTGGATGTTTTGTCTCAGAGGAGTACCTGGCCATGTGAGATGTCAGTCTGCCACCACTGGGGGTGCCTCCCAGTTAGTCTTCTTGGGGGTCAGGGACCCAATAGAGGAGGCAGTGTGTAAATTCTCTGATCTCAGGCTGTGTGCTAGGAGAACTACTACGCTTCAAAGCTGTCAGACAGGGACATTTAAGTCTGACGAGTTTTCTGCTGCCTTTTGTTTGGCTATGCCCTGCCCCCAGAGGTGGAGTCTACAGGGGCAGGAGGCCTCCTTGAGCTGTGGTGGGCTCCACCCAGTTTGAGCTTGCTGGCCACTTTGTTTACCTACTCAAGCCTCAGCAATGGCAGGCGCCCCTCCCTGAGCCTCACTGCCACCTCGCAGTTTGATCTCAGTCTGCTGTGTTAGCAGTGAGGGAGGCTCCATTGGCATAGGGCCCTCTGAGCCAGGCACGGGATATAATCTCCTGGTGTGCAATTGCTAAGACTGTTGGAAAAGCACAGTATTAGGCTGGAAGTGATCTGATTTTCCAGGTGCCATCTGTCCTTGGCTAGGAAAGGGAAATCCTTGACCCCTTGCACTTCCGGGGTGATGCCTCGCCCTGCTTAGGCTCAGGATTGGTGCACTGCACCGACTGTCCTGCACTCACTGTCCAACAATCCCTAGTGAGATGAACCCAGTGGCTCAGTTGGAAATGCAGAAATCATTCATCTTCTGCATCACTCGTGCCGGGAGCGGTAGACTGGAGCTGTTCCTATTCAGCCATATTGGCTCCATGCATGGAACAACTTATTATAAATCCCTTTTGCATGGGAGGGCTGTTAGGGGATAGGGGCTAAGCAGAATGGGAAGGTGTCTGCAAAGGGTGTTTCTGGAGGCTGAGACCTGGGAACCCAACCTCACCCTTTACCGTTTTTAGCCCTTTCTCTATGATGGCCATGCAGGCACCTTGTGCTCCACCTTCCTAGGGTGTGGGCCAAAACTGGGCTGGCAGAGATGCTGTCTGCAGTCCTCAGGGTGGCCCTATGGCTGGCTGTTCAGACACCTGCCCATGGTCCACTGAGTGCCTGCCCTGTGCAGGGCATGGGACATGTGCCCAGGCAACACACACGGCCTCCTCTAGTAACCCTCAGTGGATTTCTACAGGGTCTGCTGTGAGAAGGTCTCAGAAAACACTTTAGGGCTGACTTCAGCAGGGCCCAGGATGGACACTGCTCCAATGCCCCATTTGGGAGAGGACTCTCCTGAATTATGGAGATCTAGTCTCTCCAGAGGGCTGTGATCCAGGCACAGGTAAGGTGGCTGCACCATGCCATGATCACGCAGCAGGCCAATGATTGTGAGCCCCTTCTTCCAGTGCTTTGGTCCTAGGGTTGCCCTCATGGTAACTACAGTGTCTGACTTCCCATTTGAGGACATAAGCCTTGCTGGTCAAGGGGCAGTGGAACTCGGAAGCATGTGTCCCCCACTGTCATGTGGGCCTGGTCTCTGTGGCATTTGGGTTTGGGGTACTTTGGAGAGTGGGATGCAGACGAGCTCATGACCAGTCTTTTGGCTTGGGACGCAGAAAGCCTGGGTGCTCAATACCGACAATCTCAGGAGGATGTGGCCTTCCTGCCTCCAGCATCCTTTTCCCTTCTTGAGATGGGCCCAGCTGCCCTCTGAGCAGGTTCTTCACTTATTTCCCGGCCCCTCCAGCATGGGCAGCGGGCCCTGCCCCCACTTCCTGGGCAAAGGCCTTGACTACCCCAATGCAACGGCCTGCTTCAGGTCCCTGGATGGCTAAGAAGATCTTCCAGGCCTTTTGCTGTTCCTTAGGGGCCTGGAGGCTGGGTAGGGTGGGGCTGAGGCCAGCCACCTTCTTGCTGCCTTTGGAGCTGAGATGGAACCCAAGATAGCTAAATAGGAAGGGAAGGGCTGGTGGGTGCTCACGGCTTCATGGAGCCCTGTGGTATCCACAACTGCACTAGCTCCTTCCTGCCTATGTACATTGGGACAGCTCCGCTTAAGCCAGTTTGGGTTGTAGTTTCTGTCATTTGCAATTCCAACAATTGTAGCAGACGTACACTCTGAGGCTCAGTTTCCACCCTTCATGCCTTGGGGAGAGGCTTTTCCTTGATTGGCAGCACCAATGGACAAGCCAAACCTCACCCAGGCCAACCCTCCCTGGGGTGGAAAATTCCTACTGACACCAGCCTCCCTGGGGCGGTCCCCCAAGAAGGAGGCCAGAAAGTGCCTGAGTCCTGGGCTGTGCCTGAGCCCTGGTGATTCAGGTATTGAGTGGTTCTGTCTGGGGGCAGCCCTGGTCTTGCTGAGAGGCAGTGTGGCCACAGCTAAGAGGTTGGGGAGGCAGCCAGGGCTGAATCCTGGACAGATTGAACATGAGTCTGTAGCCCACTCACCACACAGCGGTGGCCCACTTAAACTTGGATGACAATAGCAGCTACCTGTCGGGGCCCAGGAAGACACAGCCCAGGTGTGGCCTTCTCCTTCCCTGGGTAGAAGGTGTTGGGGATCTCTGTCCACTGAGGTCCTTGATGTTCACACCTGTGAGATGAAGTTCCCAGCACAGGGGAACAGAACTCCTTCGGGGTCCATGTGGTGCCTGGGCCTTACTCACATCCTCCTGGGAGCAGCCTGGGGCTGAGGGCTTTGAGAGCCAGTGGAGAAGAGTAAATAATACCCCAGGCCTAGGGAGAGGCAAAGCCTAAACAGGGTGCACTGGATGGCAAAATTCCATTGTATTTTGTGGCTTCAAGACTAGAATGGTCAGCCTGGCTGACGTTGTAGCCCATTCATCCTCTCCCTCAGCCCTGGCCCCACTGTCCATGGCCACAGGCTTCAGCTTATGCAGCTCATCCTGGGAAGTTCCCTATCAGGATCTCATCCTTTAGGCACCTGGAAATCAAGGCCACCCACACAGCCCCAGGGCCCTGGGCTCACTGGACCTCAAGAGATTCAGAGCTATGGGGAATGGGACACATGTTCACAGGCAGCCAGACAGAAAAGGGGCTCAACCTGGCTGTGGATCTCCCGGGAGCTGAGACGTGTCGGGACACAGGCACGCTGGGTGGGAACTGGAGTCTTGGGCTGCTGGGACTCCCGCCCCCAGGGTGTGAGCTCAACACACACTTAGTGGCTCTTGTCCACACAGAAGCTCTGGCTCAAATTCCTCCCAATGGAGCAGCAGGAAAATCTCTCTCAGCAGGGTCCAAGGCAGGACCCCCAAAGAGGCTGCCTCCAGAAACTGCTGAGAAATGAGGTCCAAGGACTCTGAGCCCTGACCGGCACTGTCAGAGGAAAGTCAAGGCCGGCTAAGACCCCCGTCCCCTCCCCTCAAGGGTGGGCATGAGACCCCATCTCTCCTTGCCTCCGTTTCCTCACCTGTAGAGTGGCTGTTGGAGTAAATGACTTTATCTACGTGGCTGAGCAGTTTGGAGGCACTGAGCTCTTGCTATGCGGATGTTCTTGGTGAAGGAAGGGCTTTTACAACGGCCACTGCTGCAGGGTCCTCAAGGTCCCCATACACCATGCTTCCAGAAAGATCAACTCTGGCCATATCTCAGCACCAGACACCCCAAAGGGCCTGCCCAGTAGGACCTAGAGTCACACCCCCACCCTGCATGACAAGGGACCCTCTTTGAGAAGACCTTGGTCAGTGTAGTAGAGGGGTCAGGATGCAGTGACTGGGGGAGGGTGATGGCTGGGGCACCTCTCTTCAAGAAGGCATCTTTAGTCCATCTGCAGCAGGGTCATATCACTGTCATGAGTGGACCCTGTGCAGAGCTGGCATGCCCAGTCCTCACAGGAGCTTCCCCTAGCTATAGCGCACCTTGGCCAGCTTGCCTTAAGCATGCATTCACCTCCACCAAGGGAGGGAACTCATGGGTGCTGGGATTAGGAGCCCAACTTGCATGTGACCCCCAATCCCTGCCTAAGGATGAGGCTGCTCTGTTACAGAGGGAGGAGGGTGAAGGACGCGCCCGCAGGCTGGCCACAAATAAATCTCTTGGCAGGACACCCCCACCCAAGGTAGCAATTCAGCAGGCAATTGAGGTCCCAGGTGTGCGTATTTTTAGTCTGTGACCTGCCATCCACTCTTGTCTGGGTGTTAATGTCCAAATGTTTTACAAGTATATTACCAGAAAGAATTATTCCCGAGAGGCAGCCATTCGTGGGAAGGTGTTAGAAAAATGTTGCTTTTCATCACTTCATCCTTACAATTCACAGAGGGCCAGGCAAACTGGCTTCTGAAGCTTTGGTAGGGTGTAGGCTGAGGAGGAACCTAGTGGACCCCCCAAACCTCCCTGCTGCAGGAGCTGCTTCCTTGCATGGAGGGCCCAGAGTAAGCAGCACGGACGCTAGAGCTTTTGGAACTCCCGCTGCAGTGGGTGCCAGACAGAAGGGCTCCGCTCCATCTCTCTTGGAGGGTGATCCAGCAGCAGCCAGGGCAGGGGTTGCTGCCCTTCCTCAAAATGTGCTGGAACCCCCCTTTAGGAATTGGCTAAAGGAGAGCTGTCTGTCCTGTCCTTGCTAGAGAAGGGCTGGCAATGCAGGGGCTGACCAGATGGGGCCCCCAGAATCGTGGAGGCAGGAGTCAGCAGGACAAGAGGGGTTCCCTTAGCCTGTGCTTCTTCTAGATGGACGGTCCAGGCCAACCTGTATTCCAGCCAGCCCAGGGCATGCACTGCCTGGAGGACTAGGGTAGCAGCCTGGGGATGGAGCATTCTGCCCTCCACCCGAGGTACATGAGGAGTCTCTGAGGCGAGCTAGATGGGCCAGTGGGTCACCTCAACAACCCTCACCCAGCCAGGAGAGCCAAGGCATGTCTCCTGGAATGACTGGCTCTCCAAGGGCCAGCTGGCCACCCTATCCTGGAGGTGGTCAACAAAGCTTTGACACTGGCCCGAAAGGAAGATGCTGGCAGGGCCCTGGGCTGAGGAGATCAAGGATATATCACACTTAGCTGGGAAGGACCCACACACAGAGACTCCTGGAGAGGCACAGGGCCTGTCACCAAGATGAACAATCTCTGGGGATTGTGTCCCTGGGGACTGGCTGTGTGGGTGGACTGTGGGAGCTGCCCCTGTATGCCACCCAGAAAGTGGAAATGGCCTTGGAAAGCGGTAGCAGGGAAGCTCCTCCTCGGTGGCTTATTCTCCACCTGCCTCCCTCTGCTCCTGGCAGCCCTGCCCCATCTCGATTTTCAACCCCACCTGTGTCTGCCTGGAGGGTGCCATGGCTAGCTTTAGTATTTCCTTCTGCAGCTCAGTGATGGGCTCCAGCAGCCCTCACCATGCCTCAGAACCTGAGACCCTTAGGGAAGGACAGGTCATGCTGCAAACACAAACACAGTGTGAGAGGGTCCTCGGGCCACAGAGGTCACAGGTAGGGGTCTACAGACTCCAATTCTGATTTCGTGACCAGGATTCAACCATCAGCATGCTCTTTAACCTTATTAAGTCTTGCTGTTCCCATCTGTGACATGGGGAAGGCACCCAACTCAGAGGTTTTGTGTAGCAACAAATGAATACAATTAAAGTGCCTTTCCTGGTGCTACACATAAAGCCAGGCATGAGTCCTTGTGCAGCTGCCCCCCATGCCCAGGTCCCAGAGGGTAGCCTTGACCCTGACATTGGGCCGGGGCTCAACAATGCCTGGATGCCAGGCCCCCCTGGAGATACTGGGACCCTGGCCTGGACCTGGACAGAAGGTGTTGCTGCAGCATTTGGAGATGACCCCATGGGTGAGGACTGGGGCCTATGTGGCCCTGTGAAGGGGTGCACCCTAAGGTGGGGCTTGGGCACCCGGGATGAGAGGGTACAGGATGGACGGGCCGGCAGGTGAGATCCAAGACCACCCTCCACCATGCTTCGAACAAACCCCTCACCCTCCATCTGCAGACTCAGCTCTGTATATTTAAGACACTAACGGGCCTTTACTTAAAAAAATGATATTTTGCTTGCACACTCAAGACTCTTCATCTGACATCAGTAGGGAATCAAAAATCTCTTATTTGGAAACAGCACGCAGTGGTGACAATGTCACATCATTCTCAGTAAACTATCGCAAGGACAAAAAACCAAACACCGCATGTTCCCACTCATAGGTGGGAATTGAACAATGAGAACTCATGGACACAGGAAGGGGAACATCACACTCCGGGGACTGTTGTGGGGTGGGGGGAGGGGGGAGGGACAGCATTAGGAGATATATCTAATGCTAAAAAACGAGTTAATGGGTGCAGCAAACCAACATGGCACATGGATACATATGTAACAAACCTGCACATTGTGCACATGTACCCTGAAACCTAAAGTATAATGATAAAACTTAAAAAAAAGAAAATTTGTCATTTTTCCAAAACCTACACATCCTCTGGGAGTTATTATTTTAAAACGCAACATGTACTGTTAGTTTAAATCATCCCAACTGTGATAACACTCTTTAAATCTTCCGTAAACCTTATCATTTGGACCACTTGCAGATGAGAGTAAATCTATTAGGTGAGAGGAGAGTCAGCACTCAGTGGAGGTGAAATAAAATGAAGTAACAAAAACCTAGATTGTGGGCTAACACCTCCCACCCTCCCCCTCAGAATGTGGCAGCTGAACAAGGAGACATGGCAGGCCTGGCCACAGTGCCCAGTGGGGCTTCCCACCCCAGCTTTTAGGATACTGGACACTTGGGGCCAGTGTCCACCTGGGGCCTAGGGGTCAACCTAAGACCTGTATTTCCCTTGGGACCTGATGTCCACCTGAAGACTGGAGTTCACCTGTGGCCTACTGTCCACCTGGGGCCTGAGGTCACTAGGGGCTTAGGTATCCTTCTGGGGCCTGGTGCCCACTTGTCCCTTATTTCTACCTGGATGCTGGGCACCCACCTGGAGCCATATACCATGAGCCTGGTTACCTTCCTGGGGCCTGGTGTCCATCTGGGGCCTGAGAGTCAACCCGGGGCCTAATGTACACCTGGAGTTCAGTGTTCACCCGGGGCCTGAGTTCTTGAGGAGCCTGGTCTTTACCTGGGGCCTGTATCTGTGTGTTTGTGTGTGTGTGTGTGTGTGTGTGTGTGTGTGTGTGTGTGTGTGTATGTGTATGTGCCTGTGTGTAATCTCACTTTCTATATAGTTTTGAAAAATAACTCTCTGGGGTTATTTTTTATCATTGTTCTTACGCAGTTAAGTTTCAAGTAAATGGACACATTGATTTATTTCTGTCTTCTCATTTTTTCTTATCATTGTGCTTCATTTGCTTTATTATTTCCGTTCATCATCATTTGAAGGGTCAATCACAGGATACCAAAAATGACTTTATAAGGAACAGTGGTAAAGAAAAATTGACCAGAAAATATGAAAATCTGTAACATAAATATAATTAAAAGTATAACTTTGAAATTTTAATTTAAACAAATAGGATGGGGAAAATAGGTGGAAAATTAATTTTAATTAGTTCTTTAGTTAACTAGTACCGAAATAATGAAAGACAAAAGTAAAAAAGCTGAAAAAAGTATAAATAACATGGTCAATAAACTTCATCTAAAACTATACAAGTGTACATTCAACAAAAAATATAAATTTAGTCATGTTTTCAAATGTAGGTCATGAATTAGAAAACCAACGAGTAATCAATGCATTCTAAATAATCAACATCATATCGTATTCCTCAAAGCCAGCACCAATTGGAGGTATATTTCTAACTTTAAGTATGTTTTTTAGAAAAAACGGAAAATCTAATCAAACAACTAAATCTTCCACTTGAAAACCTAGAAAAAGCATAAAGTAAACAAAAAGCATAACAAATTTAAGAAATATAAACTACTTAAAGAAATGACATAAGACAAAAATTAAGTAAGAAAATAATTTTTGATAGCAGCAACACTAATTAAGAACATAAGGTAAATAAATGAAACACAGAATTTTGAAAAAGATATTACTAGAGATGTAACAGAGATAAAAAAATTGGTCTTAAAATAGCAGGAAAAAATGTTTATCCTTGTTCTTTTCACAAATTCCTCCAAACTATCAAAGATACACAGAAAGAAACAAACAAGAACAAATAGAAAATAGAAAAGCACAGCAAACCAGACCTGTTCATTTCACACTCTCCTATTAGGTTGGTGTAAAAGTTACTCTGGTTTTTACCATTAAAAGTAACGTCAAAAACTGCAATTACTTTTGCACCAACCTAATAATCTTTTGCTTATGATTTGCCTTTTTCTGTTTATGGGACTGCGGAGAGAACACACCAGCCATGACAATCCAAGTATTAAATTTCCCTATGTGCATTATGACTGACATGGGTTTGCGGGTGGTGGATGTACAGAGTGTTGGCACAATTTGCTATGTAGGGGATGCTCTTAGACATCCAGATAGAGTTACCAGGCAGTAGCCCACCACCTCTCTGAGTCTAGAGGTCTGAGAACAGGGTGGGTGGGAGAATATAGTGAGAACTCTATGAGGAATTAGAGATATGGGGGTTACGCCCTTGACCTACGTGTAGCCAGCAAGTCCTATTCAATGTGCTGAGTTTTAGAGAAAGGCTCAGACAAGGGACCAGAGCATGTGCAGGAGATTCCACAAGCTTCCCAGGGTTCCGCTTGTGCCAGGGCCTTGCCCAGCACAGTCTTGAAAGGACAGAACTGGGGTCCTGCAGTCCACCTCTGTGGGCACCTGGAACTAGGACAGTCCCACTTACCCTAGTGTAGACAGCGGCTACAGGAAAATAAGCCTCCGTTTTCTCCTGTATATAATGTGAGGTGCTTAGAGCATGAAACCACAGGGTTCCGCATGCTCAGAAAGTGTCTGTTGACCTTGATTTTTTATGAATGATCCCATTTGTGCTGAGACACTTGGAAAAAGCTATTCATTCCTGGGGTTCCTTCAGAGCAGAGAGAGGCTTGGAGGTTTGGGTAAATGATTTGGGATAGGACAGAATGTGCCCAGGCACTGGACTCTGTGTCAAAAGTCCCAGAACAAGATCAAACCTCATTTGGAAGTTGCGGGAAATTGCTGCCCTGGCTGAGATGAGGATGCTCGAGAGTGAACTGCACACCCTAGGAGCTGGAGGCAAAGAGGGGACAAGAGAGGCTGCTGAGGTCCTTCTTACTGCCCTTGGAGCCTGCAGATCCTGCTCCTTTGCCTCCTGGGAGTCTGGAGAGCCAGCAACTTGAGGACTCCTAAATGCAGTTTCCTGTTTTGTTCTGTGATGCTCCTGTCTGAGGCTGCGGTGCTGATGCTGGCTGGGTGGGTGGAGGACAGCCTCCTGTGTTCCTGGCACCCACTGAGCTTTGCTCATGCATCTGGAGCCAGGGGAGTCATGCTGAGGTCATGCATTTCCTGTTCTTGTGAATAATCTCCACATTATGAGGTGGCCAGATGCAGGAAAGGACATTTGACATCCTCCGATTTATTCACTCAGCGACTCTGCCCTTAGCATTAGTCCTGTGTGCCAGGTGCCCTGGTGGGCCCAGCGTATGGTACTGAAAATGATCTCGTGGTCCCTGACCCCTAGGGGCCAACGGTCTGACGACAGGTAGACATCAAGGCCCAAGTTGATACCTAGGTGCCTGGTGAACATCAGGCCGCAGATGGACACCCTGGCCAGAGGTATACATCAGGTCCCAATGGAAACTCGGCCCAAGGTGGATACCTTGCCACAGTTGAATAGCTAGTCCCAGGTGGACATCAGCCTCCAGGTTGACATGAGTCCCCAAGAGGATATCTAGGCCCCAGGTGGATACCCACTGCATACTTGCAAATTGTCAAGATTGCTTTTTTAAAGCAACAGAGTTATCATGGAACATGATAACATTTAGTAGATTTTGAATATTCCTAAACTCCAGGAGAAATCATAATAAATATGTTTAAAATCAGGGTGTATATGAAATGAGTATTTTTAAATTTATCTTTCATGTTTAAGGATTTGGAATGAAATGTTACAAAAGCTATCTGTGTTATTTGTAGAAAATGTAGACAATGAAAAAATCAGAGGGCAAAAATATCTATATTTTTTGGCTATGGGATAATCACTGCTATATCACATTCCTTCTAACCATATTGCCATAGATTTTTTACAATTAGTATTGATTTTATGCCACATAGTTCATTACATATGCAATGGAGTATTACTTGTTCATTAGTAAATCACAAAGAATTTGACTGTATGTATATTTAAAAAGGCAAAAGAGAGAGATAAATTTACATAATTCAGGTTTTTCCACTTAGCATTTTATCAATAAACATATGTGATTGAGTGCAGATGAATGAGAGATTTGGTTCTGCATTTACTTCAGATGGCCTCATGCCCTATGTGCTTATCACTAAATATGATTCTATTGTAAACCATTTGGATTTATTTTTAAATATGTCCTTAAAGGAACAAAAACATCTACCTTTGATGTAAAGCAAATAAACAACAAGAATGTGTTCTAATGCTAGAGCAAAAGCAAACTGAGGATGATTGTAAAATTACATATATCAATACGTCACTTTAGAGGCCACTTAATTTTTTTCCAAGAGGATATTTGACTACATTTCACTTGCATCTTAATGATTTTATAATTTAAACCCCAAATTATAAATCTAGAATTTAGAAAGTATATTTCTTCACTGGATTATATTTTTGGAAATACTATTTTATATGTGCACAAGTATTACAAAGTCACTGTAGACACTTGAAAACTGTAATATCTTTTAAAGGCAATATTCTACATTAAACTGGTGTAACAAAATTGTTTGGTGCGTTTTTTCCAGTACATTTTGCATATTTTACATATTTAACTTTTTTATTCAGCAAATAATTTTTGAGTATCTACTAAATACTAGGTTCTGCATTACTAAATGAATTTAAGGAGTGAAATAACAGACATGGTCTCAGAAAATAAAAATTAACATTAGGTCACCTATTTATATATTTTAAAATGGTAATTATGAAAACTTTTTGAGATTTTTAACTAGATAACATTATAACACACTTGATGTTGTTAATAATTGCCAGTGAGCAAAAAAGAAAATAAAAAGATGGTTTAATTTATTCAATATACTCTTTGAAATTGCAGAAAATAGTCAAGTTTCTCTGCTTTGCAGTTGAATGTCTATGTGTTTTTCTCTGCAACTTGGCTTTTGTGGAGTGAGAGAAACAATTATTCTTCCAGCCCAATAAAGACAGAAGAGTAACAATAAATCTAATATTTTAAATACTTATCAAAAGATAGTAAACATATTATTTCAGAATACTGAGATCAATAAGTTGACCTACAAAAAAAGCCAAACAGACGGTATTACTGAATAAGGAAAGGCCCAAACAGACAAAATACTTTTTATTTTGTAACCTCGGTATGACAAAACTTACCCTAACTATAAAGACCCTAAATTACCAAGATGGGTGCTTATAATATGGAGAGTAGAAAAAGTCATTTCACTTTTAGATTTTTTATTTCTCTCAGAATAAAAAGTATATAAGGAGTTTATAAAGAAGTTGATACTATAAGTTAATACTACAATGACAGCACTTTTCAAGACTTTTTTCTCTCTTACAAATATCATGTTAGCCGTATTTGTTTTCTCCAGAAATAATGAGGAAATAAAAACATGAGTATGTGGGTAATTAGTGTACTTTTAAAGAAATGAGTTAGGCAAAAGGCTAATAATGTATACTTCACTGGCTTTTGAATGCCAACAATCATATTCTTTATAAGGCACAGATATTTTTCTAAAGAACAAGTATGTGAACCTGAAAAGCAATCACCACTTGGTAGTGACAATATGGATAGGGTGAAGGGTGTCATCAAGAAGCAATGAAAAGATACATTTGCAGTTAAATTTGAAAACCATGATGTTTAGTACATATGGTAATAAAGAATACTTTCTCCTGTTTCAACATTATTTTAGAATTTAAGATAGAAGCTAAAATACCTAGGGATAATGATATGACTATCAAAAATTAAAGGACATTTTGAGTATTATAGGTTAAGAATGAGAACTTACTACCCATTGAACAGGGGATAATTCATTATGCTCCATATCCATTGAATTAAAAGACAGGCCCACTACCTGGATAATTTGAAAGTTTAATTTTATTTAAAAGTCTTGTTTCATTCATCAAGCTAAAGGATTAGCTCCCAGAAATATTCTAGGATTGCATATCCCCAACTATGTAGGAAGTATAGAAAGAATGTTATAAGGGCCACCATCTAAACATTATTATGTAAATAATTTAGTACTATTCCATTTGCCTTTGTAGATTTAAAAATGTAAATGGCTTTCTCATATTACGAAACATCATTTTTCAAAACCCAGATAAACATAGTATATTGCAAGAGAATAATTATTTTCTTTATTAAAAAGGATATGCTGGATGCTAAGTCCAAAAGACATAAATTATTTTATACTAATAACTACTAACATTTTATTCATTAAAATATAAAGGTCAAAGATTTTAAAATGATCTTTAAATGATTAATAACATGTTGATCTCTTTTTCTTCTTGCTGTAAACCTTTTTGAGTCTTAAAAATACTAAACTATACAAGCAATATTAAATAGTATATAAACTTGGATTAAAATATTCAAATTTACTAGAATGTGGACATTGGAAAGAATGAAAATAAACAGAAGCATAAAGCAGCAGATATAAAATTAAGAAAGCAACTAAGAGTGTTTAAAGTACATATTCATCTGTAGTCTAATGTCTACCATAAACAGGGAGTCTTCTCAGTAAAACACAGATTGTTCATGAAGGGAAAATCATGTTGTATTACAGAATATTCAACATAAATTTGTTTAGTACTAACTTGTGCCTGGAATATTATTGGTTTTTCTATTATGAACTTATGCGCTTGCTAATTTTTTTCACAAAAATTGTGTTTACAACTCCATTCAAAAGCAGTTTTTGGTGTTTTTTTTTTTTCTTCGAGACAGAGTTTTGCTCTTTTCACCTAGGCTGGAGTGCAATGGTGTGAACTTGGCTCACAGCAACCTAACAACCTTCACCTCCCAGGTTCAGGTGATTCTCTTGCCTCAGCCTCCCGAGTTAGGACTACAAGCATGCACCACCATGCCTGGTTAATTTTGTGCTTTTAGTAGAGACGTGGTTTTGCCATGTTGACCAGGCTGGTCTTGAACCCCTGACCTGAGGTAATCCGCCCACCTTGGCCTCCCAAAGTGCTGGGTATGGGCAAGAGCCACCATACCCAGCCTCAAAAGCAGTTTTTAAAAGCAAACACAATATAACACCAAAGTTGAAAAATCTATGCTCACCCAAGGATGCCAGGTTTAATAAATTATTTATAGAATACTGCACCAAAAATATGACAATAACCCAAAATATAACATTAAAGATGTATCCGCTCCTACAACTAGAGATAATTAATCTATCTGGTAGCAAATGATACTTCAATCAGTTTCAGCATGTCTGAAATCTGTAAGGAGAAAAGTGATAAAACATGACCTTCATTCTTCATTAGACTCTTACAACACTTGAAGGAAAATAATTTCTGAAGCACAAAGAGGTAAAGAGGTGCAACCTTTCAAAAAGATATTCAGTGTTCAAAATCCAAGAGTGCAATATCAGGCTGGGTGCGGTGGCTTACGCCTGTAATCCCAGCACTTTGGGAGGCCATGGTGGGTGGATCACCTGAGGTCAGGAGTTCGAGACAAGCCTGGCCAACAGGGTGAAACCCTGACTCTACTAAAAATACAAAAATTAGCCAGGCATGGTGGTGTGCACCTGTAGTCCTAGCTACTTGGGGGGCTGAGACAGGAGAATCGCTTGAACCTGGGAGATGGAGGTTGCAGTGAATGGAGATCATGCCACCTCACTCCAGTGTAACTGAATGAGATTCCATCTCAAAAAAAAAAAGTGTAATATCAGTATACACAGATAATATACTGAATGAAACAAACAATAATTTGAAGAGGTAGCTTGATGAACAAGGAGTCATTAGAAAGGTTGTATTCATGTCTTTGAAGGAAATTGCAATGTGAGAAATTAGCACTTTGACTAAATTTAGTAAATTTAGTACTATACTGAAAGTTTATGTGAGAATTTAGTACTTTGACTAAATTTAGTAAGTTTAGTACTATTTACTACTATACTAAAAGTACTATTTAGTACTATACTAAAAAAGTACTATTTAGTACTATACTGTTTAGTACTATACTAAAAGTACTATTTAGTACTATACTAAAATATTATTGCTAACATGTATTCAGTTATTAATGTGTGTTAGGCGGAGTACTATATAATTTACATGTGTTATCTCATTTATTGTAGGTAAAACATAACTTCAAACTCTGGGAGTATATATGAATTAGATGGAATAAAATTATATTTAAATGGCCGTCAGTAAATCAGCATCTAGGAACAGGGTGATACAGTGCCCAAGTTTTCTATTCTTACTAAATGTTGTGTTTCATTTTCAACGTTTTCTTGGATATTGCTCTTTTTTGGTCATTTTGTTTGTTTGTTTTAGAAAACTAATAAATTGACTCTTCTTGGTACTGACTCTTGGGTTTTATAGAAGAAAAAGTAATTAAATTCTGTACATTTACCTTTACCTCATTTTTTCTCTTTTAAATTTATTTTAATTGACATATAATAGATGTACATGTTATGGGGTACAGAGTGATATTTTGATATATTTATGCAATGCGTAAAGATCAAGTCAGGGTCATTATCATATCCATTACCTAAATCATGTATTATTTCTTTGCAGTGAGAATATTCAAAATCTTTTATGTTATTTGAAAACACACAATAAATTCCCGTTAACTACGGTCACCCAACAGTGCTGTAGAGAACTAGAACTTCTTCCTTCTCTCCAGCTGTAATTTTGTACGTATGAACCACATTTTTCTTATACTCTTCTTTCTCCTACTCTTTCCAGGATATGGTAACCAGAACTCTACTGTTATCCACTTCTACGAGATTAAAAATTTTAACTTCCATACATAAGTGAGAACATGTAGTTATGTGGTGTTTATGTTTCTATGCCAGGCTTATTTCACGTAACATAATGCCCTCCGCTTGCATTCTTGTTGCCACAAATAACAGGATTTTGTTCTTTATTATGACTAAATAATATTCCATTATATATGTATGTCACATTTCTTTATCCATTCATCTGTTGATGTGATGGACACATGTTGATTCCATATCCTGGCTATTGTGAACAGTGCTGTAATAAACATGGGGGTGCAGGTAACTCTTTGATATACTGATTTTCTTTCCTTTGGATATATACTGAAAAGCATATGATTAAATTAATAAACACAATAAAAGCGTTTGGCAAAATTAAATATTCTTACATGACAAAAAAACCTCTCAACAATTTAGTATAGAAAATATATGCCTTAACACGGAAGGACATAAAGGACAAATCTACAGCTAAGATCATACTGAGTGTGGAAAAGGTGAAAGATTTTACTGTGAACAAGAAAAAGATTTTACTGGAACAAGAAAAGGATGCCTATTTTCACCAATCATATTTCACATAGTGAAAGCCTTAGCCAGGACAATTACATTAGAGAAAGAAATAAAGGACATCTGAATTGGAAAGGAGACAGTCAAACTGTCCCTGTTTAAAGACAATGTGATCTTATACACGGAAAAAACTAAGACTCTACCAAAAGCTCCTTAGGGTGATAAATGAAATGAATAAAGTTGCAGGATATAAATCAACATACAAAAATCAGTAGCATTTCTATATATTGATAGTAAACTAGCTGAAATAAGAAATTAAGAAAGCAATTCCGTTTACAATAGTTACAAAAATGTACTTAGAAATAAATTTAACCAAGGAAGTAAAAGATTACTACAACAAAAATGACAAATATTAATGAAAGAAATTAGAAAACACAAAAAAGGAAAGACATCCACGTTTACAGATTGAAATAATATTCTTAAAGTGACCCACTATCCTATGTGATTTACAAATTTAGTACAATCACTAGCTTGTATTTTTAAAAGCACGTTTGCTGCATATTCTTAAGATACTCAATGACAATGCCTGGATTTAAGTTTGAGGTGTTATTATATCTATTTTATATTGGGCACAATATAATGTTATCAGAGATAACAGTTTTGATTGGTCCTAGGTCATACAGTTATACATTGCGATTTATAGACAAGCTATCTTTTAATACTCAGGCATTTAGAAAGTTCATTTAGACAAAGTTATAAAAACTTGCCTTCCATTCTGCCTATATCATCTAAAAATCCTAATTTAAGAGGTAATAACATTTTTTATTTGATATACAATTTATCAACACAATAAAAATCTAACAATTATCATGTGCGGAGTGTGAAAATCTCATCAGATTAAGGAACACAAAGTCATCCTTTTCATATTTCGGATGTAAAACTGTTTTGGAAACTGTTATTTTTAGAAACAGTTAAAAACATTTTTTCATTAGTTTTTCATGTAAAATTGTGACAACCAGCGTGAAATAACTGTCATCACAGAAGCATGGTATATTCGATTCCAAAATATATTCTGTGTAAGTTTTAATATATTTATGTATTATTTATACTTAGATTGTAACCCATAATGTACAGATATTATTTTTCCTTCAACTTTTAAGAATATTCTTAAATAATAAAATTAAAATTAATGCATTTTAATTTTTTTTGGTTGGGAAAATGAATAGACACACACGTGACAGTGCATCACTTCACCTCATCATTTCATCTCATCATTTCATCTCATTTCATCATTTCATCTCATCATTTTATCTCATCATTTCATCTCATCATTTCATCTCATCCCATCTCATCTCATAATTTCATCATATCATCTCATCATTCATCTCAACATTTCATCAAATCTCATCTCATTTCCATTTCATTATTTCATTTCATTTCATTTCAGTATTTCATTTCATTTCATCTAATTTCATTTTATTATTTCATTGTCATTTCATATCATCTCATTTCATCTCATATTTTTCATCTCATTTTTCATATCATTTTTCATCTCATCATTTCACCTCAATTCATTTCATCTCATCATTTCATCTCCTCATCTTATCATTTCATCCTTTCATTTTGACATTTCATCTCATCATTTCATCTCATTTCATTATTTCATTTCATCTCATTTCATTATTTCACCTAATTTCATTATTTCATCTCATCTCATCTCACTTCATCTCATCTCATCATTTTTCATCTCATCATTTAATCTCATTTCATTTCATTTCATCTCATCATTTCATCTCACCACATCTCTTCATTTCATCATTTCATTTCAACATTCATCATTTCATCTCATCATTTCATCTCATCTTTCAATTTCATTTCAATATCATTTCATTTTATCATTTCTTTTCATTTCATCTCATTTCATTATTTCATTTCATTGCATCTCATTTAATCTCATCATTTTTCATCTCATCATTTTTCATCTCATCATCTCGTCTCATCATTTCATCATTTCATTTCATCATTTCATCTCATTTCTTCTCATCATTTCATTCATCATTTTATCTCATTCATCTCATCTCAATTTCATTTCATTATTTCATTTTATTTCATTACTTCATTTCGTTTCACTTCATTTCATTTCATCTCATTTCATCTCATCTCATCTCATTTCATCTCATCATTTCTTCTCATCTCGTCTCATCATTTCACCATTTCATCTCATTTCATCCCATCATTTCATCTCATCTCACCTCATCTCATCATTTCATCTCATTTCCTCTCATCATTTCCTCTCATCATTTCATCTCATCATTTTATCTCATCATTTCCTCTCATCATTTCATCTCATCTCACCTCAGCATTTCATTTCTTCTCACCATTTCTTATTACATCTCATCATTTTATCTCATCATTTCATCTCATCTCATCTCAATTTCCTTTCATTATTTCATTTCATCTCATTCATTTCATCTCATTCATTTCATCTCATTTCATTACATCTCATCATTTCCTCTCATC
>NW_026652772.1:0-24548 GCF_009828535.3 Hylobates moloch
CATACCACTCCACTCCACTCCATTCCATTCCATACCATTCCATTGCACTCCATTCCACTCCATGGTACTCCATTCCACTTCACTCCATTTCATTCCATACCATTCCATTCCACTCCATTCCACTCCATGGCATTCTACTCCATTCCACTACTCGCCACTCCATTCCATTCCATCTGATTCAATTCCATTCCATTCTACTCCACTCCCCTCCACTCCACTCCATTCTATTCCATACCATTTCATTCCATACCATTCCACACAATTCCACTCCATTCCATTCCATTCCTTTCTTGTGACAGGCTCTCACTTTGTCACCCAGGCAGGAATGCATGGCACAATCTCTGCTGACATTTCATTTCACCATTCCATTCCATTCCATTCCATTCCACTCCACTCCACTCCATTCCACTCCATTCCTCTCCACTCCACTGCACATCAATCCACTAAACTGCACTCCATTCCATTCCATGCCATTCCATTCCTTACCACTCCATTCCATTCCATCACTGTCTTTCTACAGGATCTCACTCTGTCACAGAGGTTCGAGTGTGGTTTCACAATCTCAGCTGATACTTCATTTCACTATTCCATTCCATTACATTCCCTTCCATTCCATTCCATTCCACTCCTTTCCACTCCACTGCACTCCACTCCATTCTATTCCACTCTGTTCAACTCCCCCCCACTCGACAACACTCCACTGCACTCAACTGCATTCCTTGAAATCCCATTCATTCCACTCCATTCTACTCCATTCCACTCCACTCCAATCCACTTCACTACCCTCCACTCCATTCCATTCCTTTCTTTCGACAGGATCTCACCCTGTCACCAAGGATGGAATGCAGTTGCACAATCTCAGCTTACATTTAATTTCACCATTCCATTGCATTGCATTACATTCCATTCCTTTCTACTCCATTCCATTGCAGTCACCTCCAATCCACTCCACTCTTTTCCATTCCATCCCATTTCATTCTAGTGCATTTCCCTCCACTCCACTCCAGTCCTCTCCACTCGACTCCACTCTAATCCACTCCATTCCATCTCATTCCATTTCACTCCATGCCACTCCACTTCACTCCAGTCTGCTCCAATCCACTCCACTCCACTCCATGCCATTCCAATCCATTCCATTCCATTCCATTCCACTCCATTCCATTCCATTCCATTCCACTCCACTCCACTCCAGTCCAGTCCACTCCCGTCCATTCCAGTCCACTCCACTCCATTCCATTCCATTCCATTCCATTCCGTTCATTTCTTTTTTATTTTTTATTTATTTTTATTATTATACTTTATGTTTTAGGGTACATGTGCACAATGTGCATGTTTGTTACATATGTATCCATGTGCTGTGTTGGTTTGCTGCACCCATTAACTCGTCATTTAGCATTAGATATAGCTCCTAATGCTGTCCCTCTCCCCTCTCCCCAACCCACAACAATCCCTGGAGTGTGATGTTCCCCTTCCTGTGTCCATGTGTTCTCATTGTTCAATTCCCACCTATGAGTGAGAACATGCGGTGTTTAGTGTTTTGTCCTTGTGATAGTTTACTGAGAATGATGTTTTCCAGTTTCATCCATGTCCCTACAAGGGACATGAACTCATCATTTTTTATGGCTTGCATAGTATTCCATGGTGTATATGTGCCACATTTTCTTAATCCAGTCTATCATTGTTGGACATTTGGGTTGGTTCCAACTCTTTGCTATTGTGAATAGTGCCTCAATAAACATACGTGTGCATGTGTCTTTATAGCAGCATGATTTATAGTCCCTTGGGTATATACCCAGTAATGGGATGGCTGGGTCAAATGGTATTTCTAGTTCTAGATCCCTGAGGAATCGCCACACTGACGTCCACAATGGTTGAACTAGTTTACAGTCCCACCAACAGTGTAAAAGTGTTCCTATTTCTCCACATCCTCTCCAGCACCTGTTGTTTCCTGATTTCTTTAATGATCGCCATCCTAAATGGTGTGAGATGGTATCTCATTGTGGTTTTGATTTGCTTTTCTCTGATGGCGAGTGATGATGAGCATTTCTTCATGTGTTTCTTGGCTGCATAAATGTCTTCTTTTGAGAAGTGTCTGTTCATGTCCTTTCCTCACTTTTTGATGGGGTTGTTTGTTTTTTTCTTGTAAATTTGTTTGAGTTCATTGTAGATTCTGGATATTAGCCCTTTGTCAAATGAGTAGTTTGCAAAAATTTTCTCCCATTCTGTAGGTTGCCTGTTCACTCTGATGGTAGTTTCTTTTGCTGTGCAGAAGCTCTTTAGTTTAATTAGATCCCATTTGTCAATTTTGGCTTTTGTTGCCATTGCTTTTGGTGTTTTAGACATGAAATACTTGCCCATGCCTATGTCCTGAATGGTATTGCCTAGGTATTCTTGTAGAGTTTTAATGGTTTTAGGTGTAACATTTAAGTCTCTAATCCACCTTGAATTAATTTTTGTATAAGGTGTAAGGAAGGGATCCAGTTTCAGCTTTCTACATATGGCTAGCCAGTTTTCCTAGCACCATTTATTAAATAGGGAATCCTTTCCCCATTGCTTGTTTTTGTCAGGTTTGTCAAAGATCAGATAGTTGTAGATATGCGGCATCATTTCTGAGGGCTCTGTTCTGTTCCATTGATCTATGTCTCTGTTGTGGTACCAGTACCATGCTGTTTTGGTTACTGTAGCCTTGTAGTATAGTTGGAAGTCAGGTAGGGTGATGCCTCCAGCTTTGTCCTTTGGCTTTGGATTGACTTGGCGATGCGGGCTCCTTTTTGGTTCCATATGAACTTTAAAGTAGTTTTTTCCAATTCTGTGAAGAAAGTCAATGGTAGCTTGATGGGAATGGCAGTGAATCTATAAATTACCTTGGGCAGTATGGCCATTTTCACCATATTGATTCTTCCAACCCATGAGCATGGAATGTTCTTCCATTTGTTTGTATCCTCTTTTATTTCATTGAGCAGTGGTTTGTAGTTCTCCTTGAAGAGGTCCTTCAAATCCCTTGTAAGTTGGATTCGTAGGTATTTTATTCTCTTTGAAGCAATTGTGATTGGGAGTTCACTCATGATTTGGCTGTCTGTTTGTCTGTGATTGGTGTACAAGAATGCTTGTGATTTTTTTTACATTGATTTTGTATCCTGAGACTTTGCTGAAGTTGCTTATCAGCTTAAGGAGATTTTGGGCTGAGACAATGGGGTTTTCTAGATATACAATCATGTCATCTGCAAACAGGGACAATTTGACTTCCTCTTTTCCTAATTGAATACCCTTTATTTCTTTCTCCTGCCTGATTGATTGCCCTGGCCAGAACTTCCAGTACTATGTTGAATAGGAGTGGTGAGAAAGGGCATCCCTCTCTTGTGCCAGTTTTCAGAGGGAATGCTTCCAGTTTTTGCCCATTCAGTATGATATTGGCTGTGGGTTTGTCGTAGATAGCTCTCATTATTTTGAGATACATCCCATCAATACCTAATTTATTGAGAGTTTTTAGCATGAAGTGTTGTTGAATTTTGTCAAAGGCGTTTTCTGCATCTATTGAGATAATAATGTGGTTTTTGTATTTGGTTCTGTTTATATGCTGGATTACATTTATTGATTTGCATATGTTGAACCAGCCTTGCATCCCAAGGATGAAGCCCACTTGATCATGGTGTATAAGCTTTTTGATAAGCTGCTGGATTCTGTTTGCCAGTATTTTATTGAGGATTTTTGCATCAATGTTCATCAAGGATATTGGTCTGAAATTCTCTTTTTTGGTTAGGTGTCTGCCAAGCTTTGGTATCACGACGATGCTGGCCTCATAAAATGTGTTAGGGAGGATTCCCTTTTTTCTATCAATTGGAATATTTTCAGAAGGAATGATTCTAGTTCCTCCTTGTACCTCTGGTAGAATTCGGCTGTGAATCCATCAGGTCCTGGACTCTTTTTGGTTGGTAAGCTATTGATTAGTGCCACAATTTCAGAACCTGTGATTGGTCTATTCAGAGATTCAACTTCTTCCTGGTTTAGTCTTGGGAGGGTGTATTAGTCAAGCAATTTATCCATTTCTTCTAGATTTTCTAGTTTATTTGCATAGAGGTGTTTGTAGTATTCTCTGATGGTAGATTATATTTCTGTGAGATCAGTGGTCATGTCTCCTTTTTCATTTTTTATTGCCTCTATTTGGTTCTTCTCTGTATTCTTCATTAGTCTTGTTTGCGGTCTATCAATTTTGTCAATCTTTTCAAAAAACCAGCTCCTGTATTCAATAATTTTTTGAAGGTTTTTTTGTGTCTCTATTTCCTTCAGTTCTGCTCTGATTTTAGTTATTTCTAGCCTTCTCCTAGTTTTTGAATGTGTTTGCTCTTTCTTCTCTGGTTATTTTAATTGTGATGTTAGGGTGTCAATTTTAGATCTTTCCTGCTTTCTCTTGTGGGCGTTTATTCCTATAAATTTCCCTCTACACACTGCTTTGACTGTGTCCCAGAGATTCTGGTATATTGTGTCTTTGTTCTCATTGGTTTCAAAGAACATCTTTATTTCTACCTTCCTTTCGTTATGTACCCAGTAGTCATTCAGGAGCAGGTTGTTCAGTTTCCATGTAATTGAGTGGTTTTCAGTGAGTTTCTTAATCCTGAGTTCTAATTTGATTGCACTGTGTTCTGAGAGACAGTTTGTTATAAGTTCTGTTTTTTTCCATTGGCTGAGGAGTGCTTTACTTCCAAATATGTGGTCAGTTTGGGAATAGGCGTGGTGTGGTGCTGAAAAGAATGTATATTCTGTTGATTTGGGGTGGAGAGTTCTCTAGATGTCTATTAGGTCTGCTTTGTGCAGAGCTGCGTTCAATTCCTGGATATCCTTGTTAACGTTCTGTCTCCTTGATTTGCCTAATTTTGACAGTGAGGTGTTAAAGTCTACCATTATTATTGTGTGAGAGACTAAGTCTCTTTGTAGGTCTCTAAGGACTTGCTTTAAGAATCTAGGTGCTCCTCTATTGGGTGCATATATATTTAAGATAGTTAGCTCTTCTTGTTCAATTGATCCCTTTACCATTATGTAATGGCCTTCTTTGTCTCTTTTGATCTTTGTTGGTTTAAAGTCTATTTTATCAGAGACCAGGATTGCAACCCCTGCTTTTTTTGTTTTCCATTTGCTTGATAGATCTTCCTCCATCCCTTTATGTTGAGACTATGTGTTTCTGTGGACATGAGATGGGTTTCCAGAATACAGCACACTGATGGGTCTTGACTCTTTATCCAATTTGCCAGGCTGTGTCTTTTAATTGGAGCATTAACCCTTTTACATTTAAGGTTAATATTACTATGTGTGAATTTTGATCCTGTCATTATGATGTTAGCTGGTTATTTTGCTCGTTAGTTGATGCAGTTTCTCCCAGCCTCCATGGTCTTTACAATTTGGCATGTTTTTGCAGTGGCTGGTACCGATTGTTCCTTTCCATGTTTAGTGCTTCCTTCAGGAGCTCTTTTAGGGCAGGTCTGGTGGTGATAAAATCTCTCAGCCTTTGCTTGTCTGTAAAGTATTTTATTTCTCCTCCACTGATGAAGTTTAGTTTGGCTGGATATTAAATTCTAGGCTGAAACTTCTTTTCTTTAAGATCGTTGAATATTGGCCCCCAATCTCTTCTGGCTTGTAGAGTTTCTGCCGAGAGATCAGCTGTTAGTCTGATGGGTTTCCCTTTGTAGGTAACCCGACATTTCTCTCTGACTGCCTTTAACATTTTTTCCTTCATTTCAACTTTGGTGAATCTGACAATTACATGTCTTGGAGTTACTCTTCTCGAGGAGTATCTTTGTGGCATTCTCTTTATTTCCTGAATCTGAATGCCGGCCTGCCTTGCTAGATTGGAGAAATTCTCCTGGATAATTTCCTGCAGAGTGTTTTCCAACTTGGTTCCATTCTCCCCGTCACTTTCAGGTACGCCAGTTAGATGTAGTTTTGGACTTTTCACATAGTCCCATATTTCTTGGAAGCTTTGTTGATTTCTTTTTGTTCTTTTTTCTGTAAACTTCTCTTGCTTCATTTCATTCATTTGACCTTCCATCACTGATACCCTTTTTTTTAGCTGATCAAATCGGCTACTGAGGCTTGTGCTTTCATCATGTAGTTCTCATGACACAGTTTTCAGCTGCATCAGGTCCTTTAAGGATTTCTCTGCATTGGTTATTCTAGTTAGCCATTCATTTAATATTTTCTCAAGGTTTTTAAATTCTTTGCCATTGATTCAAACTTCCTCCTTTAGCTCAGAGAAGTTTGATCATCTGAAGCCTTCTTCTCTCAACTCGTCAAAATCATCCTCTGTCCAGCTTTGTTCCTTTGCTGGTGAGGAGCTGTGTTCTTTTGGAGGAGGAGAGGCACTCTGATTTGTCGAATTTTGAGTTTTTCTGCACTGATTTTTCCCCATCTTTGTGGTTTTATCTACCTTTGGTCTTTGATGATGGTGACATATAGATGGGGTTTTGGTGTTGATCTCCTTTCTGTTTGTTAGTTATCCTTGTGACAGTCAGGACCCTCAGCTGCAGGTCTGTTGAAGTTTGTTGGAGGTCCATTCGAGACCCTGTTTGCCTGGGTATCAGAAGTGGAATCTGAAGAATAGCGAATATTGATGAACAGCAAATGATGCTGCCTGATCATTCCTCTGGATGTTTTGTCTCAGAGGAGTACCTGGCCATGTGAGGTGTCAGTCTGCCACCACTGGGGGTGCCTCCCAGTTAGTCTTCTTGGGGGTCAGGGACCCAATAGAGGAGGCAGTGTGTAAATTCTCTGATCTCAAGCTGTGTGCTAGGAGAACTACTACGCTTCAAAGCTGTCAGACAGGGACATTTAAGTCTGACGAGTTTTCTGCTGCCTTTTGTTTGGCTATGCCCTGCCCCCAGAGGTGGAGTCTACAGGGGCAGGAGGCCTCCTTGAGCTGCGGTGGGCTCCACCCAGTTTGAGCTTCCTGGCCACTTTGTTTACCTACTCAAGCCTCAGCAATGGCAGGCGCCCCTCCCTGAGCCTCACTGCCACCTCGCAGTTTGATCTCAGTCTGCTGTGTTAGCAGTGAGGGAGGCTCCATTGGCATAGGGCCCTCTGAGCCAGGCACGGGATATAATCTCCTGGTGTGCAATTGCTAAGACTGTTGGAAAAGCATAGTATTAGGCTGGAAGTGATCTGATTTTCCAGGTGCCATCTGTCCTTGGCTAGGAAAGGGAAATCCTTGACCCCTTGCACTTCCGGGGTGATGCCTCGCCCTGCTTAGGCTCAGGATTGGTGCACTGCACCGACTGTCCTGCACTCACTGTCCAACAATCCCTAGTGAGATGAACCCAGTGGCTCAGTTGGAAATGCAGAAATCATTCATCTTCTGCATCACTCGTGCCGGGAGCGGTAGACTGGAGCTGTTCCTATTCAGCCATATTGGCTCCATGCATGGAACAACTTATTATAAATCCCTTTTGCATGGGAGGGCTGTTAGGGGATAGGGGCTAAGCAGAATGGGAAGGTGTCTGCAAAGGGTGTTTCTGGAGGCTGAGACCTGGGAACCCAACCTCACCCTTTACCGTTTTTAGCCCTTTCTCTATGATGGCCATGCAGGCACCTTGTGCTCCACCTGCCTAGGGTGTAGGCCAAAACTGGGCTGGCAGAGATGCTGTCTGCAGTCCTCAGGGTGGCCCTATGGCTGGCTGTTCAGACACCTGCCCATGGTCCACTGAGTGCCTGCCCTGTGCAGGGCATGGGACATGTGCCCAGGCAACACACACGGCCTCCTCTAGTAACCCTCAGTGGATTTCTACAGGGTCTGGTGTGAGAAGGTCTCAGAAAACACTTTAGGGCTGACTTCAGCAGGGCCCAGGATGGACACTGCTCCAATGCCCCATTTGGGAGAGGACTCTCCTGAATTATGGAGATCCAGTCTCTCCAGAGGGCTGTGATCCAGGCACAGGTAAGGTGGCTGCACCATGCCATGATCACGCAGCAGGCCAATGATTGTGAGCCCCTTCTTCCAGTGCTTTGGTCCTAGGGTTGCCCTCATGGTAACTACAGTGTCTGACTTCCCATTTGAGGACATAAGCCTTGCTGGTCAAGGGGCAGTGGAACTCGGAAGCATGTGTCCCCCACTGTCATGTGGGCCTGGTCTCTGTGGCATTTGGGTTTGGGGTACTTTGGAGAGTGGGATGCAGACGAGCTCATGACCAGTCTTTTGGCTTGGGACGCAGAAAGCCTGGGTGCTCAATACCGACAATCTCAGGAGGATGTGGCCTTCCTGCCTCCTAGCATCCTTTTCCCTTCTTGAGATGGGCCCAGCTGCCCTCTGAGCAGGTTCTTCACTCATTTCCCGGCCCCTCCAGCATGGGCAGCGGGCCCTGCCCCCACTTCCTGGGCAAAGGCCTTGACTACCCCAATGCAACGGCCTGCTTCAGGTCCCTGGATGGCTAAGAAGATCTTCCAGGCCTTTTGCTGTTCCTTAGGGGCCTGGAGGCTGGGTAGGGTGGGGCTGAGGCCAGCCACCTTCTTGCTGCCTTTGGAGCTGAGATGGAACCCAAGATAGCTAAATAGGAAGGGAAGGGCTGGTGGGTGCTCACGGCTTCATGGAGCCCTGTGGTATCCACAACTGCACTAGCTCCTTCCTGCCTATGTACATTGGGACAGCTCGGCTTAAGCCAGTTTGGGTTGTAGTTTCTGTCATTTGCAATTCCAACAATTGTAGCAGACGTACACTCTGAGGCTCAGTTTCCACCCTTCATGCCTTGGGGAGAGGCTTTTCCTTGATTGGCAGCACCAATGGACAAGCCAAACCTCACCCAGGCCAACCCTCCCTGGGGTGGAAAATTCCTACTGACACCAGCCTCCCTGGGGCGGTCCCCCAAGAAGGAGGCCAGAAAGTGCCTGAGTCCTGGGCTGTGCCTGAGCCCTGGTGATTCAGGTATTGAGTGGTTCTGTCTGGGGGCAGCCCTGGTCTTGCTGAGAGGCAGTGTGGCCACAGCTAAGAGGTTGGGGAGGCAGCCAGGGCTGAATCCTGGACAGATTGAACATGAGTCTGTAGCCCACTCACCACACAGCGGTGGCTCACTTAAACTTGGATGACAATAGCAGCTACCTGTCGGGGCCCAGGAAGACACAGCCCAGGTGTGGCCTTCTCCTTCCCTGGGTAGAAGGTGTTGGGGATCTCTGTCCACTGAGGTCCTTGATGTTCACACCTGTGAGATGAAGTTCCCAGCACAGGGGAACAGAACTCCTTCGGGGTCCACGTGGTGCCTGGGCCTTACTCACATCCTCCTGGGAGCAGCCTGGGGCTGAGGGCTTTGAGAGCCAGTGGAGAAGAGTAAATAATACCCCAGGCCTAGGGAGAGGCAAAGCCTAAACAGGGTGCACTGGATGGCAAAATTCCATTGTATTTTGTGGCTTCAAGACTAGAATGGTCAGCCTGGCTGACGTTGTAGCCCATTCATCCTCTCCCTCAGCCCTGGCCCCACTGTCCATGGCCACAAGCTTCAGCTTATGCAGCTCATCCTGGGAAGTTCCCTATCAGGATCTCATCCTTTAGGCACCTGGAAATCAAGGCCACCCACACAGCCCCAGGGCCCTGGGCTCACTGGACCTCAAGAGATTCAGAGCTATGGGGAATGGGACACATGTTCACAGGCAGCCAGACAGAAAAGGGGCTCAACCTGGCTGTGGATCTCCCGGGAGCTGAGACGTGTCGGGACACAGGCACGCTGGGTGGGAACTGGAGTCTTGGGCTGCTGGGACTCCCGCCCCCAGGGTGTGAGCTCAACACACACTTAGTGGCTCTTGTCCACACAGAAGCTCTGGCTCAAATTCCTCCCAATGGAGCAGCAGAAAAATCTCTCTCAGCAGGGTCCAAGGCAGGACCCCCAAAGAGGCTGCCTCCAGAAACTGCTGAGAAATGAGGTCCAAGGACTCTGAGCCCTGACCGGCACTGTCAGAGGAAAGTCAAGGCCGGCTAAGACCCCCGTCCCCTCCCCTCAAGGGTGGGCATGAGACCCCATCTCTCCTTGCCTCCGTTTCCTCACCTGTAGAGTGGCTGTTGGAGTACATGACTTTATCTACGTGGCTGAGCAGTTTGGAGGCACTGAGCTCTTGCTATGCGGATGTTCTTGGTGAAGGAAGGGCTTTTACAACGGCCACTGCTGCAGGGTCCTCAAGGTCCCCATACACCATGCTTCCAGAAAGATCAACTCTGGCCATATCTCAGCACCAGACACCCCAAAGGGCCTGCCCAGTAGGACCTAGAGTCACACCCCCACCCTGCATGACAAGGGACCCTCTTTGAGAAGACCTTGGTCAGTGTAGTAGAGGGGTCAGGATGCAGTGACTGGGGGAGGGTGATGGCTGGGGCACCTCTCTTCAAGAAGGCATCTTTAGTCCATCTGCAGCAGGGTCATATCACTGTCATGAGTGGACCCTGTGCAGAGCTGGCATGCCCAGTCCTCACAGGAGCTTCCCCTAGCTATAGCGCACCTTGGCCAGCTTGCCTTAAGCATGCATTCACCTCCACCAAGGGGGGGAACTCATGGGTGCTGGGATTAGGAGCCCAACTTGCATGTGACCCCCAACCCCTTCCAAAGGATGAGGCTGCTCTGTTACAGAGGGAGGAGGGTGAAGGACGCGCCCGCAGGCTGGCCACAAATAAATCTCTTGGCAGGACACCCCCACCCAAGGTAGCAATTCAGCAGGCAATTGAGGTCCCAGGTGTGGGTATTTTTAGTCTGTGACCTGCCATCCACTCTTGTCTGGGTGTTAATGTCCAAATGTTTTACAAGTATATTACCAGAAAGAATTATTCCCGAGAGGCAGCCATTCGTGGGAAGGTGTTAGAAAAATGTTGCTTTTCATCACTTCATCCTTACAATTCACAGAGGGCCAGGCAAACTGGCTTCTGAAGCTTTGGTAGGGTGTAGGCTGAGGAGGAACCTAGTGGACCCCCCAAACCTCCCTGCTGCAGGAGCTGCTTCCTTGCATGGAGGGCCCAGAGTAAGCAGCACGGACGCTAGAGCTTTTGGAACTCCCGCTGCAGTGGGTGCCAGACAGAAGGGCTCCGCTCCATCTCTCTTGGAGGGTGATCCAGCAGCAGCCAGGGCAGGGGTTGCTGCCCTTCCTCAAAATGTGCTGGAACCCCCCTTTAGGAATTGGCTAAAGGAGAGCTGTCTGTCCTGTCCTTGCTAGAGAAGGGCTGGCAATGCAGGGGCTGACCAGATGGGGCCCCCAGAATCGTGGAGGCAGGAGTCAGCAGGACAAGAGGGGTTCCCTTAGCCTGTGCTTCTCCTAGATGGACGGTCCAGGCCAACCTGTACTCCAGCCAGCCCAGGGCACGCACTGCCTGGAGGACTAGGGTAGCAGCCTGGGGATGGAGCATTCTGCCCTCCACCCGAGGTACATGAGGAGTCTCTGAGGCGAGCTAGATGGGCCAGTGGGTCACCTCAACAACCCTCACCCAGCCAGGAGAGCCAAGGCATGTCTCCTGGAATGACTGGCTCTCCAAGGGCCAGCTGGCCACCCTATCCTGAAGGTGGTCAACAAAGCTTTGACCCTGGCCCGAAAGGAAGATGCTGGCAGGGCCCTGGGCTGAGGAGAGCAAGGATATATCACACTTAGCTGGGAAGGACCCACACACAGAGACTCCTGGAGAGGCACAGGGCCTGTCACCAAGATGAACAATCTCTGGGGATTGTGTCCCTGGGGACTGGCTGTGTGGGTGGACTGTGGGAGCTGCCCCTGTATGCCACCCAGAAAGTGGAAATGGCCTTGGAAAGCGGTAGCAGGGAAGCCCCTCCTCGGTGGCTTATTCTCCACCTGCCTCCCTCTGCTCCTGGCAGCCCTGCCCCATCTCGATTTTCAACCCCACCTGTGTCTGCCTGGAGGGTGCCATGGCTAGCTTTAGTATTTCCTTCTGCAGCTCAGTGATGGGCTCCAGCAGCCCTCACCATGCCTCATAACCTGAGACCCTTAGGGAAGGACAGGACATGCTGCAAACACAAACCCAGTGTGAGAAGGTCCTCGGGCCACAGAGGTCACAGGTAGTGGTCTACAGACTCCAATTCTGATTTCGTGACCAGGATTCAACCATCAGCACGCTCTCTAACCTTATTAAGTCTTGTTGCTCCCATCTGTGACATGGGGAAGTCATCCACCTCAGAGGTTTTGTGTAGCAACAAATGAATACGATTAAAGTGCCCTTCCTGGTGCTACATATAAAGCCAGGTGTGAGTCCTCGTGCAGCTGCCCCTCATGTCCAGGTCCCAGAGGGTAGCCTGGACCCTGACATTGGGCCTGGGCTCAACAATGCCTGGATGGCAGGCCCCCCTGGAGATACTGGGACCCTGGCATGGGCCTGGACAGAAGGTGTTGCTGCAGCATTTGGAGATGACCCCATGGGTGAGGACTGGGGCCTATGTGGCCCTGTGAAGGGGTGCACCCTAAGGTGGGGCTTGGGCACCCGGGATGAGAGGGTACAGGATGGACGGGGCGGCAGGTGAGATCCAAGACCACCCTCCACCATGCTTCGAACAAACCCCTCACCCTCCATCTGCAGACTCAGCTCTGTATATTTAAGACACTAACGGGCCTTTACTTAAAAAAATGATATTTTGCTTGCACACTCAAGACTCTTCATCCGACATCAGTAGGGAATAAAAAATCTCTTATTTGGAAACAGCACGTAGGGGAGACAATGTCACATCATTCTCAGTAAACTATCGCAAGGGCAAAAAACCAAACACTGCATGTTCTCACTCATAGGTGGGAATTGAACAATGAGAACTCATGGACACAGGAAGGGGAACATCACACTCCGGGGACTGTTGTAGGGTGGGGGAGGGGGGAGGGACAGCATTAGGAGATATATCTAATGCTAAAAAACGAGTTAATGGGTGCAGCAAACCAACATGGCACATGGATACATATGTAACAAACCTGCACATTGTGCACATGTACCCTGAAACCTAAAGTATAATGATAAAATTTTAAAAAAAGAAAATTTGTCATTTTTCCAAAACCTACACATCCTCTGGGAGTTATTATTTTAAAACGCAACATGTACTGTTAGTTTAAATTATCCCAACTGTGATAACACTCTTTAAATCTTCCATAAACCTTATCATTTGGACCACTTGCAGATGAGAGTAAATCTATTAGGTGAGAGGAGAGTCAGCACTCAGTGGAGGTGAAATAAAATGAAGTAACAAAAACCTAGATTGTGGGCTAACACCTCCCACCCTCCACCTCAGAATGTGGCAGCTGAACAAGGAGACATGGCAGGCCTGGCCACAGTGCCCAGTGGGACTTCCCACCCCAGCTTTTAGGATACTGAACACTTGGGGCCAGTGCCCACCTGGGGCCTAGGGGTCAACCTAAGACCTGTATTTCCCTTGGGACCTGATGTCCACCTGAAGACTGGAGTTCACCTGTGGCCTACTGTCCACCTGGGGCCTGAGGTCACTAGGGGCTTAGGTATCCTTCTGGGGCCTGGTGCCCACTTGTCCCTTATTTCTACCTGGATGCTGGGCATCCACCTGGAGCCATATACCATGAGCCTGGTTACCTTCCTGGGGCCTGGTGTCCATCTGGGGCCTGAGAGTCAACCCGGGGCCTAATGTACACCTGGAGTTCAGTGTTCACCCGGAGCCTGAGTTCTTGAGGAGCCTGGTCTTTACCTGGGGCCTGTATCTGTGTGTTTGTGTGTGTGTGTGTGTGTGTGTGTGTGTGTGTGTGTGTGTGTGTATGTGTATGTGCCTGTGTGTAATCTCACTTTCTATATAGTTTTGAAAAATAACTCTCTGGGGTTATTTTTTATCATTGTTTTTACGCAGTTAAGTTTCAAGTAAATGGACACATTGATTTATTTCTGTCTTCTCATTTTTTCTTATCATTGTGCTTCATTTGCTTTATTATTTCCGTTCATCATCATTTGAAGTGTCAATCACAGGATACCAATAATGACTTTATAAGGAACAGTGGTAAAGAAAAATTGACCAGAAAATATGAAAATCTGTAACATAAATATAATTAAAAGTATAACTTTGAAATTTTAATTTAAACAAATAGGATGGAGAAAATAGGTGGAAAATTAATTTTAATTCGTTCTTTAGTTAACTAGTACCGAAATATTGAAAGACAAAAGTAAAAAAGCTGAAAAAAGTATAAATAACATGGTCAATAAACTTCATCTAAAACTATACAAATGTACATTCAACAAAAAAATATAAATTTAGTCATGTTTTCAAATGTAGGTCATGAATTAGAAAACCAAGGAGTAATCAATGCATTCTAAATAATCAACATCATATCGTATTCCTCAAAGCCAGCACCAATTGGAGGTATATTTCTAACTTTAAGTATGTTTTTTAGAAAAAACGGAAAATCTAATCAAACAACTGAATCTTCCACTTGAAAACCTAGAAAAAGCATAAAGTAAACAAAAAGCATGACAAATTTAAGAAATATAAACTACTTAAAGAAATGACATAAGACAAAAATTAAAATAAGAAAATAATTTTTGATATTAGCAGCAACACTAATTAAGAACATGAGGTAAATAAATGAAACACAGAATTTTGAAAAATATATTACTAGAGATGTAACAGAGATAAAAAAAATTTGGTCTTAAAATAGCAGGAAAAAATGTTTATCCTTGTTCTTTTCACAAATTCCTCCAAACTATCAAAGATACACAGAAAGAAACAAACAAGAACAAATAGAAAATAGAAAAGCACAGCAAACCAGACCTGTTTATTTCACACTCTCCTATTAGGTTGGTGTAAAAGTTATTCTGGTTTTTACCATTAAAAGTAACGTCAAAAACTGCAATTACTTTTGCACCAACCTAATAATCTTTTGCTTATGATTTGCCTTTTTCTGCTTATGGGACTGCGGAGAGAACACACCAGCCATGACAATCCAAGTATTCAATTTCCATATGTGCATTATGACTGACATGGGTTTGTGGGTGGTGGATGTACAGAGTGTTGGCACAATTTGCCATGTAGGGGATGCTCTTAGACATCCAGATAGAGTTACCAGGCAGTAGCCCATCACCTCTCTGAGTCTAGAGGTCTGAGAACAGGATGGTGGGAGAATATAGTGAGAACTCTATGAGGAATTAGAGATATGGGGGTTACGCCCTTGACCTACGTGTAGCCAGCAAGTCCTATTCAATGTGCTGAGTTTTAGAGAAAGGCTCAGACAAGGGACCAGAGCATGTGCAGGAGATTCCACAAGCTTCCCAGGGTTCTGCTTGCGCCAGGGCCTTGCCCAGCACAGTCTTGAAAGGACAGAACTGGGGTCCTGCAGTCCACCTCTGTGGGCACCTGGACTAGGACAGTCCAACTTACCCTAGTGTAGACAGGGGCTACAGGAAAATAAGCCTCCGTTTTCTCCTGTATATAATGTGAGGTGCTTAGAGCATGAAACCACAGGGTTCCGCATGCTCAGAAAGTGTCTGTTGACCTTGATTTTTTATGAATGATCCCATTTGTGCTGAGACACTTGGAAAAAGCTATTCATTCCTGGGGATCCTTCAGAGCAGAGAGAGGCTTGGAGGTTTGGGTAAATGATTTGGGATAGGACAGAATGTGCCCAGGCACTGGACTCTGTGTCAAAAGTCCCAGAACAAGATCAAACCTCATTTGGAAGTTGCAGGAAATTGCTGCCCTGGCTGAGATGAGGATGCTCGAGAGTGAACTGCACACCCTAGGAGCTGGAGGCAAAGAGGGGACAAGAGAGGCTGCTGAGGTCCTTCTTACTGCCCTTGGAGCCTGCAGATCCTGCTCCTTTGCCTCCTGGGACTCTGGAGAGCCAGCAACTTGAGGACTCCTAAATGCAGTTTCCTGTTTTGTTCTTGATGCTCCCTTCTGTGGCTGCGGTGCTGATGCTGGCTGAGTGGGTGGAGGACAGCCTCCTGTGTTCCTGGCACCCACTGAGCATTGCTCATGCATCTGGAGCCAGGGGAGTCATGCTGAGGTCATGCATTTCCTGTTCTTGTGAATAATCTCCACATTATGAGGTGGCCAGATGCAGGAAAGGACATTTGACATCCTCCGATTTATTCACTCAGCGACTCTGCCCTTAGCATTAGTCCTGTGTGCCAGGTGCCCTGGTGGGCCCAGCGTATGGTACTGAAAATGATCTCATGGTCCCTGACCCCTAGGGGCCAACGGTCTGACGACAGGTAGACATCAAGGCCCAAGTTGATACCTAGGTGCCTGGTGAACATCAGGCCGCAGATGGACACCCTGGCCAGAGGTATATATCAGGTCCCAGTGGAAACTCGGCCCAAGGTGGATATCTTGCCACAGTTGAATAGCTAGTCCCAGGTGGACATCAGCCTCCAGGTTGACATCAGTCCCCAAGAGGATATCTAGGCCCCAAGTGGATACCCACTGCATACTTGCAAATTGTCAAGATTGCTTTTTTAAAGCAACAGAGTTATCATGGAACATGATAACTTTTAGTAGATTTTGAATATTCCTAAACTCCATGAGAAATCATAATAAATATTTTTAAAATCAGGGTGTATATGAAATGAGTATTTTTAAATTTATCTTTCATGTTTAAGGATTTGGAATGAAATGTTACAAAAGCTATCTGTGTTATTTGTAGAAAATGTAGACAATGAAAAAATCAGAGGGCAAAAATATCTATATTTTTTGGCTATGGGATAATCACTGCTATATCACATTCCTTCTAACCATATTGCCACAGATTTTTTACAATTAATATTGATTTTATGCCACATAGTTCATTACATATGCAATGGAGTATTACTTGTTCATTAGTAAATCACAAAGAATTTGACTGTATGTATATTTAAAAAGGCAAAAGAGAGAGATAAATTTACATAATTCAGGTTTTTCCACTTAGCATTTTATCAATAAACATATGTGATTGAGTGCAGATGAATGAGAGATTTGGTTCTGCATTTACTTCAGATGGCCTCATGCCCTATGTGCTTATCACTAAATATGATTCTATTGTAAACCATTTGGATTTATTTTTAAATATGTCCTTAAAGGAACAAAAACATCTACCTTTGATGTAAAGCAAATAAACAACAAGAATTTGTTCTAATGCTAGAGCAAAAGCAAACTGAGGATGATTGTAAAATTACATATATCAATACGTCACTTTAGAGGCCACTTAATTTTTTTCCAAGGGGATATTTGACTACATTTCACTTGCATCTTAATGATTTTATAATTTAAACCCCAAATTATAAATCTAGAATTTAGAAAGTATATTTCTTCACTGGATTACATTTTTGGAAATATTATTTTATATGTGCACAAATATTACAAAGTCACTGTAGACACTTGAAAACTGTAATATCTTTTAAAGGCAATATTCTACATTAAACTGGTGTAACAAAATTATTTGGTGCGTTTTTTCCAGTACATTTTGCATATTTTACATATTTAACTTTTTTATTCAGCAAATAATTTTTGAGTATCTACTAAGTACTAGATTCTGCATTACTAAATGAATTTAAGGAGCGAAATAACAGACATGGTCTCAGAAAATAAAAATTAACATTAGGTCACCTATTTATATATTTTAAAATGGTAATTATGAAAACTTTTTGAGATTTTTAACTAGATAACATTATAACACACTTGATGTTGTTAATAATTGCCAGTGAGCAAAAAAGAAAATAAAAAGATGGTTTAATTTATTCAATATACACTTTGAAATTGCAGAAAATAGTCAAGTTTCTCTGCTTTGCAGTTGAATGTCTATGTGTTTTTCTCTGCAACTTGGCTTTTGTGGAGTGAGAGAAACAATTATTCTTCCAGCCCAATAAAGACAGAAGAGTAACAATAAATCTAATATTTTAAAGACTTACCAAAAGATAGTAAACATATTATTTCAGAATACTGAGATCAATAAGTTGACCTACAAAAAAAGCCAAACAGACGGTATTACTGAATAAGGAAAGGCCCAAACAGACAAAATACTTTTTATTTTGTAACCTCGGTATGACAAAACTTACCCTAACTATAAAGACCCTAAATTACCAAGATGGGTGCTTATAATATGGAGAGTAGAAAAAGTCATTTCACTTTTAGCTTTTTTATTTCTCTCAGAATAAAAAGTGTATAAGGAGTTTATAAAGAAGTTGATACTATAAGTTAATACTACAATGACAGCACTTTTCAAGACTTTTTTCTCTCTTACAAATATCATGTTAGCAGTATTTGTTTTCTCCAGAAATAATGAGGAAATAAAAACATGAGTATGTGGGTAATTAGTGTACTTTTAAAGAAATGAGTTAGGCAACGGGCTAATAATGTATACTTCACTGGCTTTTGAATGCCAACAATCATATTCTTTATAAGGCACAGATATTTTTCTAAAGAACAAGTATGTGAACCTGAAAAGCAATCACCACTTGGTAGTGACAATATGGATAGGGTGAAGGGTGTCATCAAGAAGCAATGAAAAGATACATTTGCAGTTAAATTTGAAAACCATGATGTTTAGTACATATGGTAATAAAGAATACTTTCTCCTGTTTCAACATTATTTTAGAATTTAAGATAGAAGCTAAAATACCTAGGGATAATGATATGACTATCAAAAATTAAAGGACATTTTGAGTATTATAGGTTAAGAATGAGAACTTACTACCCATTGAACAGGGGATAATTCATTATGCTCCATATCCATTGAATTAAAAGACAGGCCCACTACCTGGATAATTTGAAAGTTTAATTTTATTTAAAAGTCTTGCTTCATTCATCAAGCTAAAGGATTAGCTCCCAGAAATATTCTAGGATTGCATATCCCCAACTATGTAGGAAGTATAGAAAGAATGTTATAAGGGCCACCATCTAAACATTATTATGTAAATAATTTAGTACTATTCCATTTGCCTTTGTAGATTTAAAAATGTAAATGGCTTTCTCATATTACGAAACATCATTTTTCAAAACCCAGATAAACATAGTATATTGCAAGAGAATAATTATTTTATTAAAAAAGATATGCTGGATGCTAAGTCCAAAAGACATAAATTATTTTATACTAATAACTACTAACATTTTATTCATTAAAATATAAAGGTCAAGATTTTAAAATGATCTTTAAATGATTAATAACATGTTGATCTCTTTTTCTTCTTGCTGTAAACCTTTTTGTGTCTTAAAAATACTAAACTATACAAGCAATATTAAATAGTATATAAACTTGGATTACAATATTCAAATTTACTAGAATGTGGACATTGGAAAGAATGAAAATAAACAGAAGCATAAAGCAGCAGATATAAAATTAAGAAAGCAACTAAGAGTGTTTAAAGTACATATTCATCTGTAGTCTAATGTCTACCATAAACAGGGAGTCTTCTCAGTAAAACACAAATTGTTCATGAAGGGAAAATCATGTTGTATTACAGAATATTCAACATAAATTTTTTTAGTACTAACTTGTGCCTGGAATATTATTGGTTTTTCTATTATGAACTTACGCGCTTGCTAATTTTTTTCACAAAAAATTGTGTTTACAACTCCATTCAAAAGCAGTTTTTGGTGTTTTGTTTTTTTTTTCTTCGAGACAGAGTTTTGCTCTTTTCACCTAGGCTGGAGTGCAATGGTGTGAACTTGGCTCACAGCAACCTAGCAACCTTCACCTCCCAGGTTCAGGTGATTCTCTTGCCTCAGCCTCCCGAGTTAGGACTACAAGCATGCACCACCATGCTTGGCTAATTTTGTGCTTTTAGTAGAGACGTGGTTTTGCCATGTTGACCAGGCTGGTCTTGAACTCCTGACCTGAGGTAATCCGCCCACCTTGGCCTCCCAAAGTGCTGGGTATGGGCAAGAGCCACCATACCCAGCCTCAAAAGCAGTTTTTAAAAGCAAACACAATATAACACCGAAGTTGAAAAATCTATGCTCACCCAAGGATGCCAGGTTTAATAAATTATTTATAGAATACTGCATCAAAAATATGACAATAACCCAAAATATAACATTAAAGATGTATCCACTCCTACAACCAGGGATAATTAATCTATCTGGTAGCAAATGATACTTCAATCAGTTTCAGCATGTCTGAAATCTGTAAGGACAAAAGTGATAAAACATGACCTTCATTCTTCATTAGACTCTTACAACACTTGAAGGAAAATAATTTCTGAAGCACAAAGAGGTAAAGAGGTGCAACCTTTCAAAAAGATATTCAGTGTTCAAAATCCAAGACTGCAATATCAGGCTGGGTGCGGTGGCTTGCGCCTGTAATCCCAGCACTTTGGGAGGCCATGGTGGGTGGATCACCTGAGGTCAGGAGTTCGAGACAAGCCTGGCCAACAGGGTGAAACCCTAACTCTACTAAAAATACAAAAATTAGCAAGGCATGGTGGTGTGCACCTGTAGTCCTAGCTACTTGGGGGGCTGAGACAGGAGAATTGCTTGAACCTGGGAGATGGAGGTTGCAGTGAACGGAGATCATGCCACCTCACTCCAGTGTAACTGAATGAGATTCCATCTCAAAAAAAAAAGTGTAATATCAGTATACACAGATAATATACTGAATGAAACAGAATAATTTGAAGAGGTAGATTGATGAACAAGGAGTCATTAGAAAGGTTGTATTCACGTCTTTGAAGGAAATTGCAATGTGAGAAATTAGTACTTTGACTAAATTTAGTAAATTTAGTACTATACTGAAAGTTTATGTGAGAATTTAGTACTTTGACTAAATTTAGTAAATTTAGTACTATTTACTACTATACTAAAAGTACTATTTAGTACTATACTAAAAAAGTACTATTTAGTACTATACTGTTTAGTACTATACTAAAAGTACTATTTAGTACTATACTAAAATTTTATTGCTAACATGTATTCAGTTATTAATGTGTGTTAGGCAGAGTACTATATAATTTACATGTGTTATCTCATTTATTGTACGTAAAACATAATTTCAAACTCTGGGAGTGTATATGAATTAGATGGAATAAAATTCTATTTAAATGGCCGTCAGTAAATCAGTATCTAGGAACAGGGTGATACAGTGCCCAAGTTTTCTATTCTTACTAAATGTTGTGTTTCATTTTCAACGTTTTCTTGGATATTGCTCTTTTTTGGTCATTTTTTTTTGTTTTAGAAAACTAACAAATTGACTCTTCTTGGTACTGACTCTTGGGTTTTATAGAAGAAAAAGTAATTAAATTCTGTACATTTACCTTTACCTCATTTTTTCTCTTTTAAATTTATTTTAATTGACATATAATAGATGTACATGTTATGGGGTACAGAGTGATATTTTGATATATTTATGCAATGTGTAAAGATCAAGTCAGGGTCATTATCATATCCATTACCTAAATCATGTATTATTTCTTTGCAGTGAGAATATTCAAAATCTTTTATGTTATTTGAAAACACACAATAAATTCCCGTTAACTACGGTCACCTAACAGTGCTGTAGAGAACTAGAAGTTCTTCCTTCTCTCCAGCTGTAATTTTGTACGTATTAACCACATTTTTCTTATACTCTTCTTTCTCCTACTCTTTCCAGGATATGGTAACCAGAGCTCTACTGTTATCTACTTCTACGAGATTAAAAATTTTAACTTCCATACATAAGTGAGAACATGTAGTTATGTGGTGTTTATGTTTCTATTGCCAGGCTTATTTCACCTAACATAATGCCCTCCGCTTGCATTCTTGTTGCCACAAATAACAGGATTTTGTTCTTTATTATGACTAAATAATATTCCATTATATATGTATGTCACATTTCTTTATCCATTCATCTGTTGATGTGATGGACACATGTTGATTCCATATCCTGGCTATTGTGAATAGTGCTGTAATAAACATGGGGGTGCAGGTAACTCTTTGATATACTGATTTTCTTTCCTTTGGATATATACTGAAAAGCATATGATTAAATTAATAAACACAATAAAAGCGTTTGGCAAAATTAAATATTCTTACATGACAAAAAATCTCTCAACAATTTAGTATAGAAAATATATGCCTTAACACGGAAGGACATAAAGGACAAATCTACAGCTAAGATCATACTGAGTGTGGAAAAGGTGAAAGATTTTGCTGTGAACAAGAAAAAGATTTTACTGGAACAAGAAAAGGATGCCTATTTTCACCAATCATATTTCACATAGTGAAAGTCTTAGCTGGGACAATTACGTTAGAGAAAGAAAGGACATCTGAATTGGAAAGGAGACAGTCAAACTGTCCCTGTTTAAAGACAATGTGATCTTATACACGGAAAAAACTAAGACTCTACCAAAAGCTCCTTAGGGTGACAAATGAAATGAATAAAGTTGCAGGATATAAATCAACATACAAAAATCAGTAGCATTTCTATATATTGATAGTAAACTAGCTGAAACAAGAAATTAAGAAAGCAATTCCGTTTACAATAGTTACAAAAATGTACTTAGAAATAAATTTAACCAAGGAAGTAAAAGATTACTGCAACAAAAATGACAAATATTAATGAAAGAAATTAAAGAAAACACAAAAAAGGAAAGACATCCACGTTTACAGATTGAAATAATATTCTTAAAGTGACCCACTATCCTATGTGATTTACAAATTTAGTACAATCACTAGCTTGTATTTTTAAAAGCACTTTTGCTGCATATTCTTAAGATACTCAATGACAATGCCTGGATTTAAGTTTGAGGTGTTGTTATATCTATTTTATATTGGGCACAATATAATGTTATCAGAGATAACAGTTTTGATTGGTCCTAGGTCGTACAGTTATACATTGCGATTTATAGACAAGCTATCTTTTAATACTCAGGCATTTAGAAAGTTCACTTAGACAAAGTTATAAAAACTTGCCTTCCATTCTGCCTATATCATCTAAAAATCCTAATTTAAGAGGTAATAACTTTTTTATTTGATATACAATTTATCAACACAATAAAAATCTAACAATTATCATGTGCGGAGTGTGAAAATCTCATCAGATTAAGGAGCACAAAGTCATCCTTTTCATATTTCGGATGTAAAACTGTTTTGGAAACTGTTATTTTTAGAAACAGTTAAAAACATTTTTTCATTAGTTTTTCATGTAAAATTGTGACAACCAGCGTGAAATAACTGTCATCACAGAAGCATGGTGTATTCGATTCCAAAATATTTTCTGTGTAAGTTTTAATATATTTATGTATTATTTATACTTAGATTGTAACCCATAATGTACAGATATTATTTTTCCTTCAACTTTTAAGAATATTCTTAAATAATAAAATTAAAATTAATGCATTTTAATTTTTTTTGGTTGGGAAAATGAATAGACACACACATGACAGTGCATCACTTCACCTCATCATTTCATCTCATCATTTCATCTCATTTCATCATTTCATCTCATCATTTTATCTCATCATTTCATCTCATCATTTCATCTCATCCCATCTCATCTCATAATTTCATCATATCATCTCATCATTCATCTCAACATTTCATCAAATCTCATCTCATTTCCATTTCATTATTTCATTTCATTTCATTTCAGCATTTCATTTCATTTCATCTAATTTCATTTCATTATTTCATTGTCATTTCATGTCATCTCATTTCATCTCATATTTTTCATCTCATTTTTCATCTCATTTTTCATCTCATCATTTCACCTCAATTCATTTCATCTCATCATTTCATCTCCTCATCTTATCATTTCATCCTTTCATTTTGACATTTCATCTCATCATTTCATCTCATTTCATTATTTCGTTTCATCTCATTTCATTATTCACCTAATTTCATTATTTCATCTCATCTCATCTCACTTCATCTCATCTCATCATTTTTCATCTCATCATTTAATCTCATTTCATTTCATTTCATCTCATCATTTCATCTCACCACATCTCTTCATTTCATCATTTCATTTCAACATTCATCATTTCATCTCATTTCATCTCATCTTTCAATTTCATTTCAATATCATTTCATTTCATTATTTCTTTTCATTTCATCTCATTTCATTATTTCATTTCATTTCATCTCATTTAATCTCATCATTTTTCATCTCATGATTTTTCATCTCATCATCTCGTCTCATCATTTCATCATTTCATTTCATCATTTCATCTCATCATTTCATCTCATCATTTTATCTCATTTCATCTCATCTCAATTTCATTTCATTATTTCATTTTATTTCATTACTTCATTTCGTTTCACTTCATTTCATTTCATCTCATTTCATCTCATCTTATCTCATTTCATATCATTTCTTCTCATCTCGTCTCATCATTTCACCATTTCATCTCATTTCATCCCATCATTTCATCTCATCTCACCTCATCTCATCATTTCATCTCATTTCCTCTCATCATTTCCTCTCATCATTTCCTCTCATCATTTTATCTCATCATTTCCTCTCATCATTTCATCTCATCTCACCTCAGCATTTCATTTCTTCTCACCATTTCTTATTACATCTCATCATTTTATCTCATCATTTCATCTCATCTCATCTCAATTTCCTTTCATTATTTCATTTCATCTCATTCATTTCATCTCATTCATTTCATCTCATTTCATTACATCTCATCATTTCCTCTCATC
>NW_026652773.1:0-24441 GCF_009828535.3 Hylobates moloch
AATATCTTCAAATAAAAACTACACAGAAGCATTCTGTGAAACTTCTTTCTGTTCTGTGCATTCAACTAATAGAGTTGAAGCTTAATTTTCATTGACCAGTTCTGAAACACTCTTTCTGTAGAAACTCCAATGGACATTCAGATCGCTAAGGGGCCTATAGTTGAAAAAGGAATATCTCCAAGTAAAAACTACGCAGAAGCATTCTGTGAAACTAATTTCTGTTCTGTGCATTCAACTAACAGTGTTGAAGCGTACCTTTGATTCAGCAGTTCTGAAACACTCTTACTGTAGAAACTGCAAGTGGACATGGCGAGCGCTAAGGGTCTTCTAGTGGAAAAAGGAATACCTTCAAATAAAAACTACACAGAAGCATTCTGTGAAACTAATTTCTGTTCTGTGCATTCAACTAACGGAGTTGAACCTTACATTTGGTTGAGCACTTCTGATATGCTCTTTCTGTAGAAACTGCAAGTGGACATTCAGAGCGCTAAGGAGCCTATAGTGGAAAAAGGAATTTCTTCACATAAAAGTAGACAGAAGCATTCTGTGAAACTTCTTTCTTTTCTGTGCATTCAACTAACAGAGCTGAAGCTTACGTTTTATTGAGCAGTTCTGAAACACTCTTTATGTAGTAACTGCAAGTGGACATTCGGAGCGCTAACGGGCCTATAGTGGAAAATCGAATATCTTCAAATAGACACTACACAGAAGCATTCTGTGAAACTTCTTTCTCTTCTGTGTATTCAGATAAGAGATTTGAAGCTTACTTTTGATTGAGCAGTTCTGAAACACTCTTTCTGTAGAAACTCCAAGGGGACATTCGGAGCGCTAAAGGGCCTATAGTGGAAAAAAGAATATGTTCAAATAAAAAGTACACAGAAGAATTCTGTGAAACTTCTCTCTGTTCTGTGCATTCAACTAAGAGAGTTGAAGCTTACTTTCGATTGAGCAGTCCTGAAACACTCTTTCTGTAGAAACTGCAAGGGCACATTCGGAGCGCTAAGGGGCCTATAGTGGAAGAAGAAATATCTTCAAATAAAAACTACATAGAAATATTCTTTGAAACTTCTTTCTGTTCTGTGCATTCAAGTAACAGAATTGACGCTTACTTTTGATTGAGCAGTTCTGAAACACTCTTTGTGTAGAAACTGCAATGGGACAATCCCAGCGTTAAGAGGCCTATAGTGGAAAAAGGAATATCTTCAAATAAAAACTACAAAGAAGCATTCTGTGAAACATTTTTCTGTTCTGTTCATTCAACTAACAGAGTTGAAGCTTACGTTTGATTGAGCAGTTCTGAAACTCTCTTTATGTAGAAACAGCGAGTGGACATTCGGAGTGCTAAGGGGCCTATAGTGGAGAAAGCAATATCTTCAGATAAACACTACACAGAAGCATTCTGTGAAACTAATTTCTGTTCTGTGTATTCAACTAATGGAGTTGAACCTTACTTTTGATTGAGCAGTTCTGACACACTGTTTCTGTAAAAACTGCATGTGGACATTCAGAGCGCTAAGGGGCCTATAGTGGAGAAAGGAATATCTTCAAATAAAAACTACACGGAAACATTCTGTGAAACTTCTTCCTGTTCTGCACATTCAACTAATAGAGCTGAACCTTACTTTTGATTGAGCAGTTCTGTAACACTCTTTCTGTAGGAACTGCAAGTGCATATTCTGAGCGCTAAGGGGTCTATAGTGGAAAAAGGAATAACTTCAAACAAAAACTACACAAAAGCATTCTGCGAAACTTGTTTCTGACCTGTGCATTCAACCAGCAGATTTGAAGCATACTTTTGTTTGAGCAGTTCTGAAACACTCTTTCTGTAGAAACTGCAATTGGACGTTCGGAGCAGCCAGCGGTCTATAGTGGAAAAAGGAATAACTTCAAATAAAAACTACACAGAAGCATTCTGTGCAACTTATTTGTGTTCTGTGCATTCAACTAACAGAGTTGAAGCTCAGTTTTGATTGAGCAGTTCTGAAACACTCTTTCTGTAGAAACTGCAAGGGGATATTCTGAGCGCTAAGGCGCCTATAGTGGAAAAAGCAATATCTTCAGATAAACACTACACAGAAGCATTCTGTGAAGATAATTTCTGTTCTGTGCATTCAACTAATGGAGTTGAAGCTTATTTTTGATTGAGCAGTTCTGAAACACACATTCTGTAGAAACTGCATGTGGACATACAGAGCGCTAAGGGACCTATAGTGGAAAAAGGAATATCTTTAAATAAAAACTACACAGAAACATTCTGTGAAACTTCTTCCTGTTCTGCACATTCAACTAATAGAGCGGAACCTTACTTTTGATTGAGCAGTTCTGTAACACTCTTTCTGTAGAAACTGCAAGTGCATATTCTGAGCGCTAAGGGGCCTATAGTGGAAAAAGGAATATCTCCAAATAGAAAGTACACAGAAGTATTCTCTGAAACCTCTTTCTGTTCTGTGCATTCAACTAACAGAGTTGAAGGTTGCTATTGATTTAGCAGTTCTAAAACACTCTTTCTGTAGAAACTGCAATGGGACATTCGGAGCGCTATAGGGCCTATAGTGGAAAAAGGAACATCTTCAAATAAAAACTACTCAGAACAATTCTGTGCAACATATTTGTGTTCTGTGCATTCAACTAACATAGTTGAAGCTTACTTTTGATTGAAGATTTCGGAGACAATCTTTCTGTAGAAACTGCAAGCGGACATTCGGAGCCCTAAGGGGCCTATAGTGGAATAAGGAATATCTTCAAATAAAAACTACACAGAAGCATTCTGTGAAACTTCTTTTTGTTTTGTGCATTCAACTCTCAGGGTTGAAGCTTACTTTTGGTTGAGCAGTTCTGAAAGGCTCTTTCTGTAGAAACTGCAAGGGGACATTCGGAGAACTAAGGTGCCTATAGTGGAAAAAGCAATATGTTCAATTTAAAACTACAGAGGAGCATTCTGTGAAGCTAATTTCTTTTCTGTGCATTCAACTAACGGAGTTGAACCTTATTTTGGACTCAGCAGTTCTGAAACCCACTTTCTGTAGAAACTACAAGGGGACATTCGGAGTGCTAAGGGGCGTATAGTGAAAAAGAAATACCTAAAAATAAAAACTACACAGAAGCATTCTGTGAAACTTCTTTTTTTTGTATTCATTCAACTAACAGAGTCGAAGCTTACCTTTGATTGAGCAGTTATGAAACACTCTTTCTGTAGAAACTGCAAGGGGACATTCGGAGCGCTACGGGGCCTATAGTGGAAAAAGAAATATCTTCAAATAAAAACTACAAAGAAACATTCTGTGAAACTTCTTTCTGTTCGGTGCATTCAACTAACAGAGTTGAAGATTGCTTTTGATTGAGCAGTTCTGAATCACTCTTTCTGTAGAAACTGCAAGTGGACATTCTGAGCGTCAAGGGTCCTAAAGTGGAAAAAGGAATAACTTCAAATAAAAACTACACAGCAGCATACTGTTAAAGTTCTTTCTGATCTGTGCATTCAACTAACATCGTTGAAGCTAACTTTTGATTAAGCAGTTCTGAAACACTCTTTCTGTAGAAACTGCAAGGGGATATTCGGAGCGCTAAAGGGACTGTAGTGGAAAAAGGATTATCTTCAACTAAAAATTACACAGAAGCATTCTGTGAAACTTCTTTATGTTCTGTGCATTCAACTACCAGAGGTGAAGGTTCCTTTTGATTGTGCAGTACTGAAACACTTATTCTGTAGAAACTGCAAGTGGACTTTTGGAGCGCTAAGGGGCATACAGAGGAAAAAGGAATATCTTCCAATAAAAACTACACAGAAGAATTCTGTGAAATTACTTTCTGTACTGTGCATTCAACTAACTAAATTGAATATTACTTTTGATTGAGTAGTTCGGAAACACTCTTTTTGTAGAAACTGCAATGGGACATTCGGAGCGCTAAGGGGCCTATAGTGGAAAAATTAATATCTTCAAATAAAAACTACACAGAAGCATTCTGTGAATCTTCTTTCTGTTCTGTGCATTCAACTAACAGAGATGAATCTTACATTTGTTTGAGTAGTTCTGAATCATTCTGTCTGTATAAACTGCAAGGGGATATTCGGAGCCCAAATTGGCCTATAATGGAAAAAGGAATATCTTCAAAAAAAATCTACACAGAATCATTTTGTGAAACTTCTTTCTTATCTGTACATTCAGCTTACAGAGTTGAAGCTTACATTTGATTGAGCAGTTCTGAATCACTCTTTCTGTAGAAACTGCAAGGGGACATTCAGAGGGCTAAGGGGCCTATTGTGGAAAAAGAAATATCTTCCAATAAAGACTACACAGAAACATTCTGGGAAACTAATTTCTGGTCTGTGCATTCAACTAACACAGTTGAATGTTACTTTTGATTGAGCAATTCAGAAACACACTTTATGTAGAAACTGAAATTGGACATAGGGAGCGCTAAGGGGCATAGAGTGGAAAAAGGAATATCTTCAAATAAAAACTACACAGAAGCATTCTGTGAAACTTATTTCTATTCTGTGCATTTAACTAACAGAGTTGAACCTTACTTTTTATTGAGCAGTTCTGAAACACTCTTTCTGTAGAAACTGCAAGTGGACATTCGGAGCGCTAAGGGTCCAATAGTGGAAAATGGATTATCTTCGAATAAAAACTACACAGAAGCTTTCTGTGAAACTTCTTTCAGTTCTTTGCATTCAACTGACAGAGTAGAAGCTTACCTTTGTTTGAGCAGTTCTGAAACCCTCTTTCTGTAGAAACTGCAAGGGGACAATCGAAGCACTAAAGGGCCTATTGTGGAAAAAGAAATATCTTCAAATAAAAACTACGCAGAAGCATTCTGTGAAACTTTTTTCTGTTCTCTGCATTCAACTAACGGAGCTGAAACTTACCTTTGAATGAGCAGTTCTGAAACACTCTTTCTGTTGAAACTGCAAGTGGACATTCGGAGCACTAAGGGTCATATAGTGGAAAAAGGAATATCTTCAAATAAAAAGTACACAGAGGCATTCTGTGAAACTTCTTACTGTTCTGTGCATTCAACTAAAGGGTTACACCTTACATTTGGTTGAGCAGTTCTGAAACACACTTTCTTTGAAACTGCAAGTGGACATTCGGAGCGCTAAGTAGCCTATAGTGGAAAAAGAAATATCTTCAAATAAAAACTACACAGAACTATTCTGTGAAACTTCTTTCTGTTCTGTGCATTCAACTAACAGAATTGAAGCTTACTTTTCACTGAGCAGTTCTGAAACACGCTTTTTGTAGTAACTGCAAGTGGACATTCAGAGCGTTAAGGGGCCTATAGTGGAAAAAGAATTTCTTCAAATAAAAACTACACAGAAGCATTCTGTGAAACTAATTTCTGTTCTGTGCATTCAACTAACAGAGTTGAAGCTTACTTTTGATTGAGCAGTTCTGAAACCCTGTTTCTGTAGAAAGTGCATGGGGACATTCGGAGCCCATATGGGCCTATACTGGAAAAAGAAATATCTTCAAATAAAAACTACACAGAAGTTGGTCGGGCACGGTGGCTCACGCTTGTAATCCCAGCACTTTTGGAGGCCGAGGCGGGCGGATCACGAGGTCAGGAGATCGAGACCACGGTGAAACCCCGTCTCTACTAAAAGTACAAAAAAAAAAAATTAGCCTGGCGTGGTGGCGGGCGCCTGTAGTCCCAGCTACTCGGAGAGGCTGAGGCAGGAGAATGGTGTGAACCCGGGAGGCGGAGCTTGCAGTGAGCCGAGATTGCGCCACTGCACTCCAGCCTGGGCGACAGAGCGAGACTCCGTCTCAAAAAAAAAAAAAAAAAAACTACACAGAAGCATTCTGTGAAACTTTTTTCCAAACTGTGCATTCAACTAACAGAGTAGAACCTTACTTTTAATTGAGCAGTTCTGAAACACTCTTTCTGTAGAAACTGCAAGGGGACATTCGGAGCGCTTATGGGCTTATAGTGGAAAAAGAAACATCTTCATATAAAAACTACACAGAAGCATTCTCTGAAACATCCTTCTGTTCTGTGCATTCAACTTACACAGTTGAACCTTACATTTGATTGAGCAGTTCTGAAACAATCTTTTTGTAGAAACTGCAAGTGGACATTAGGAGCAATAGGTGGCTTATAGTGGAAAAAGGAATAACTTCAAATAAAACTACACAGAAACATTCTCTGAAACTTCTTTCTGATCTGTGCATTCAGCTAACAGAGTTGAACCTTACATTGGGTTGAGCATTTCTGACTCATTCTTTCTGTAGAATCTGCAAAAGGACATTCGGAACTCTCAGGGGCCTGGAGGGGAAAAAGGAATATCTTCAAATAAAAACCACACAGAAATATTCTGTGAAACTACTTTCCGATCTTTGCCTTCGACTAACAGAGTTGAACCCTACTTTTGATTGAGCAGTTCCGAAACACTCTTTCTGAAGGAACTGCAAGTGGACATTCGGAGCTCTAAGGGGACTATAGGGGAAAAAGAAATGTCTTCACATAAAAACTACACATAAGTATTCTGTGAAACTCCTTTCCCTTCTGTGCATTCAACTAACAGAGATGAATCTTACTTTTGATTGAGCAGTTCTGAAACTCTCTTTCTGTAGAAACTTCAAGTGGACATTAGGAGCGCTAAGGGGACTATAGTGGATAAAGGAATTTCTGCAAATAAAAACTACACAGAAGCATTCTGTGAAAATACTTTCTGTTCTCTGCATTCAACTAACAGAGTTGAAGCTTACTTTTGATTGAGCAGTTCTGAAACACTCTTTCTGTTGAAACTGCAAGGGGGCATTCGGAGCGCTGAGGGGCCTATAGTGGAAATGGAAATAACTTCAAATAAAAACTACAGAGAAGAATTCTTCGAAACTTCTTCCTGATCTGTGCATTCAACTAACAGAGTTATAGTTTACTTTTGATGGAGCAGTTCTGAAACACTCCTTCGGTAGAAACTGCAAGTAGACATTCGGAGCGCTACGGGCCTATAGTGGAAAAAGATATAACTTCAAATAAAAACTACACAGAAGCATTCTGCGAAACCACTTTCTGATCTGTGAATTCAACTAAGAGAGTTAAAGCTTACTTTTGATTTTGCAGTTCTGAAACAGTCTGTCTGTAGAAACTGCAAGTGGACGTTCGGAGCGCTAAGGGGCCTATAGTGGAAAAAGCAATATCTTCAAATAAAAACTACACAGAAGTATTCTGTGAAACCTCTTTCTGTTCTGTGCATTCAACTAACAGGGTTGAAGATTACTTTTGATTGAGCAATTCTGGAACAGTCTGTCTGTAGAAACTGAAAGTGGACATTCGGACCGCTAAGGGGCCTATAGTGGAAAAAGGAATGTCTTCATATAACAACTATATGGAAGAATTCTTTGAAACTACTTTCTGTTCTGTGCATTCAACTAACAAGGTTGAAGCTTACTTTTGATTGAGCAGTTCTCAAACACTCTTTCTGTTGAAACTGCAAGGGGACATTCGGAGCGCAAAGGGGCCTATAGTGGAAATAGAAATAACTTCAAATAAAAACTACACAGAAGCATTCTGCGAAACTTTTTCCTGATCTGTGCATTCAACTAACAGAGTTGAAGATTATTTTTGATTGAGCAGCTCTGAAACACTCTTTCTGCAGAAACTGCAAGTGGACATTTGGAGCGCTAAGCGGTCTATAGTGGAAAAAGAATTAACTTCAAATAAAAATTACACAGAAGCATTCTGCGAAACTTCTTTCCGATCTGTGCATTCAGGTAACAGAGTTGAAGCTTACTTTTGATTGAACAATTCTGAAACACTTTTTCTGTAGAAACTGTAAGTGGACATTCTGAGCACTAAGTGGCCTATAGTGGAAAAACAAATATCTTCAAATAAAGACTACACAGAATCATTCTGTATAACATCTTTGTGTTCTGTGCATTCAATTAACAGAGTTGAAGCTTACGTTTGATTGAGCAGTTCTGAAACACACTTTCTGTAGAAACTGCAAGTGGACATTCGGAGAGCTTAGGGGCCTATAGTGGAAAATGGAATATCTTCAAATAAAAAATACAGAGAAGCATTCTGTGAAAATTCTTTCTGTTCTGTGCATTCAACTAACAGAGTTGAACCTTACTTTTGATTGAGCAGTTCTGAAACACTATATCTGTAGAAACTGAAAGTGGACATTTGGAGCGCTAAGGGGCCTATAGTGGAAAAAGGAATATCTTCAAATAAAAACTATACAGAAGCACTCTGTGAAACTTCCTTCTGTTCTGTGCATTCAGCTAACAGAGTTGAAGCTTACTTTTGATTGAGCAGTTATGAAACACTCTTTCTGTAGAAACTGCAAGGGGACATTCGGAGTGCTAAGGGTCCCATACCGGATAAAGAAACATCTTCAAATAAAAATTACCCAGAAGCATTCTCTGAATCTTCCTTCTCTTCTGTGCATTCAACTAACACAGTTGAACCTTAGTTTTGATTGAGGAGTTCTGAAACACTCTTTCTGTAGAAACTGCATGTGGACATGCAGAGCGCTAAGTGACCTATAGTGGAAAAAGGAATGTCCTAAAAAAGAACTACACATAAGCATTCTGCGAAACTTCCTTCTGTTCTGTGCATTCAACTAACGGAGTTGTACCTTACTCTTGATTGAGCAGTACTGATACTCTCTTTCTGTAGAAACTGCAAGGGGCTTTCCAGGCGCTATATGGACTATAGTGGAAAATGGCATACCTTCAAACAAAAACTACACAGAAGCATTCTGTGAAACTTCTTTCTGTTCTGTGCATTCAACTAACAGAGTTGAAGTGTACTTTTGATTGAGCAGTTGTGAAAGCCACTTTCTGTAGAAAGTGCAAGTGGACACTCGGAGCACTAAGGGGCCGATAGTGCAAAAAGGAATATCGTCAAATAAAAACAACACAGAAGCATTCTGTGAAACTTATTTCTGTTCTGTGAAATCAACTAACGGATTTGAAGGTTTCTTTTGATTGAGCATTTCTGAAACACTGTTTCTGAAGAAACTGCAAGTGGACATTCCGAGCCCCAAGGGGCCTATAGTGGAAAAAGGAGTATCTTCAAATAAAAACTATACAGAAGCATTCTGTGAAACTTCTTTCTGTTCTGTTCATTCTGCTAACAGAGTTGAAACCTACATTGGGTTGAGGACTTCTGAAACACTCTTTCTGTAGAAACTGCAAGTGGACATTCGGAGCGCTAAGGTTCCTATAGTGGAAACAGGAATATCTTCAAATACAAACTACACAGAAGCATTCTGTGAAACTGCTTTCTGTTCTGTGCATTCAAGTAACAGAGTTGAAGCTTACTATAGATTTAGCGGTTCTGAAACACTCTTTCTGTAGAAACTGCAAGGGGACATTCGGAGCGCTAAGGTGACTATAGTGGAAAAAGGAATATCTTCAAATAAAAACTATTCAGAAATATTCTGTGAAAATTCTTTTTGTTCTGTGCATTCAACTAACAGAGTTGAATCTTACTTTTGATTGAGCAGTTCTGAAAGTCTCTTTCTGTAGAAACTACAAGTGGACATTCCGAGCACTATTGGGCCTATAGTGCAAAAAGGAGTATCTTCAAATCAAAACTACACAGAAGCATTCTGTGAAACTTCTTTCTGTTCTGTGCATTCAACTAACGGAGTTGAACCTTACTTTTGATTGAGCAGTTCTGAAACACTGTTTCTGAAGAAACTGCAAGTGGATATTCCGCGCTTTTAGTGGTCTATAGTGGAAAAAGGAGTATCTTCAAATAAAAACTACACAGAAGCATTCTGTGAAACTTCTTTTGGTCCTGTTAATTCAGCTAAAGGAGTTAAATATTACATTGGGTTGAGCACTTCTGAAACACTCTTTCTGTAGAAACTGCAAGTGGACATTCGGAATGCTAATGGGCCTATGGTGGAAAAAGGAATATCTTCAAATAAAAACTACACAGAAGCATTCTGTGAAACTTTTTTCTGTTCTTTGCATTCAACTAACAGAGTTTAAGCTTACTTTAGTTTGTGCAGTTCTGAAATAAACCTTCTGTAGAAACTGCAAGGGGACATTCGGAGCGCTAAGGGGCCTATAGTGGAAAAAGGAATATCTTCAAATAAAAACTACACAGAAGTATTCTGTGAAAATACTTTCTATTCTGTGCATTCAATTAACAGATTTGAAGCTTACTTTTGATTGAGAAATACTGAAACACTCTTTCTTTAGAAACTGCAAGGGGACAGTCTAAGCGCTTAGGGGCCTATAGTGGAAAAGGGAATAACTTCAAATAAAAACTACACAGAAGCATTCTGCGAAACTTCTTTGTGATCTGTGTTTTCAACTAAGGGAGTTGAAGTTTACTTTTGATTGAGCAGTTCTGAAACACTCTTTCTGTAGAAACTTCAAGTGGACATTCCGAGCGCTGAGGGGCCGATAGTGGCAAAAGCAATATCTTCAAATAAAGACTACACAGAAGCATTCTGTGAAACTTCCTTCTGTTCTGTGCATTGAACTAATGGAGTTGAAGCTTACTTTAGATTGAGCAGTTCTGAAACACTCTTTTTGTAGAATCTGCAAGTGGACATTCGGAGCGCTATGGGGCCTATATTGGAAAAAAGAATATCTTCAAATATAAACTACACAGTAGCATTCTGTGAAACTTCTTTCTCTTCTAGGCATTCAACTTACAGAGTTGGACCTCACTTTTGATTGAGCAGTTCTGAAACACTCTTTCTGTAGAAACTGCAAGTTGACATTGGGAGTGCTAAGGGGCCTATATTGGAAAATGGAGTATGTTCAAATAAAAAATACACAGAAGCATTTTGTGAAAATTTCTTCTGTTCTGTGCATTCAACTAACAGAGTTGAAGCTTAGTTTTGATTGAGCAGTTGTGAAAAACACTTTCTGTAGAAACTGCAAGTGGACATTCCGAGCGCTTAGGGACCGATAGTGGAAAAAGGAATATCTTCAAATAAAAACTACACAAAAGCATTCTGTGAAACTTCCTTCTGTTCTGTGCATTCAACTAGCAGAGTTGAAGCTTACTTTTGATTTAGCAGGTCTGAAACACTCTTTCTGTAGAAACTGCAAGTGGACATTCTGCGCTCCAAGGGGCCTATAGTGGAAAAAGTAATATCTTCCAATAACAAATAGAGAGAAGCATTCTGTGAAACTTCTTTCTGTTCTGCGCATTCAGCTAACAGAGTTGAAGCTTACTTTTGATAGAGTAGTTCTGAAACACTGTATCTGTAGAAACGGAAAGGGAACATTCGGAGCGCTAAGGGGCCTATAGTGTGAAAGGAAACATCTTCAAATAAAAACTACACAGAAGCATTCTCGGAAACTATCTTCTTTTCTGTGCATTCAAATAACACAATAGAAACTTACTTTTGATTGAGCAGTTCTGAAACACTCTTTATGTAGAAACTGCAAGCGGACATTCGCAGCAAGATGTGGCCTGTAGTGGAAAAAGGATTATCCTCAAATAAAAGCTACACAGAAGCATTCTGTGAAACTTAATTCTGTTCTGTGCATTCAACTAACAGAGTTGAAGCTTACTTTTGATTGAGCGGTTCTGAAACACTCTTTATGTAGAAACCGCAAGGGGACATTCAGAGCGCTAAGGGGCCTATAGTGGAAAAAGTAATATCTTCAAATAAAACCTACACTGAAGCAGTCTATGAAAATAGTTATTGTTCTGTGCATTCAACTAACATTGTTGAAGCTTACTTTTGATTGTGCATTTCTGAAAATCTATTTCTATAGAAACTGCCAGAGGACATTAGGATCGCTAAGGGGCCTAAAGTAGAAAAAGTAATAACTACAAATAAAAACTACACAGAATCATTCTGCCAAATTTCTTTCGGATCTGTGCATTCAACTAACAGAGTTGAAGTTTACTTTTGATTGAGCAGTTCTGAAACACACCTTCCTTAGAAACCGCAAGTGGACATTCGGAGTGCTAAGGGGCCTATAGTGGAAAAAGGAATATCTTCAATAAAAACTACACAGAAGCATTCTGTGAAACTTCTTTCTAATCTGTGCATTTAGTTAACAGAGTTGAACCTTACGTTGGGTTGAGCAGTTCTGAAACCCTCTTTCTGTAGAAACTGCAAATGGACATTCGGAGCGCTAAGGGACTTATAGTGGAAAAACGTATATCTTCAAATAGAAACTACACAGAAGGATTCCGTGATACTACTTTCTGTTCTGTGAATTCAGCTAACTGAGTTGAAGCTCACTTTTGATTGAGCAGTTCTGAAACTCTCTTTCTGTAGAAACTGCAAGGTTACATTTGGAGCGCTAAGGGGCCTATAGTGGAAAAAGAAACAACTTCAAATAAAAACTACACAGAAATGTTCTGTGAAACTTCTTTCTGTTCTCTGCATTCAACTTACAGAGTTGAACGTTACTTTTGATTCAGCAGTTCTGAAACACTCTTTCTGTAGAAACTGGAAGTGGACATTCGGAGCGCTATGGGGCCTATAGTGGAAAAAGGAATATCTTCAAATAAAAACTACAGAGAAGCATTCTGTGAAACTTCTTTCTGTTCTGTGCATTCAACTAACAGCGTTGAAACTTACCTTTGATTAAGCAGTTCTGAAACACTCTTTATGTGGAAACTGCAAGTGGACATTCGGAGTGCTAGGGGGTCTATAGTGGAAAAGGAGTATCTTCAAATAAAAACTACACAGAAACATTCTGTGAAACTTATTTCTGTTTTGTGAATTCAGCTAACACAATTGAACCTTACATTTGGTTGAGCAGTTCTGAAACAATCTTTATGTAGAAACGGTAAGCGGACATTCTGACCGCTAAGTGGCCTATAGTGCAAAAAGGAATATCTACAAATACAAACTACACAGAAGCATTCTGTGATACTTCTTTCTGTTCTATGCATTCAACTAACAGAGTTGAACCTTACTGTTGATTGAGCAGTTCTGAAACACTCTTTCTGTAGAAACTGTATGTGGACATTCGGAGTGCTAAGGGGTCTATAGTGGAAAAAAGAATATCTTCAAATAAAAACTACACGAAGCATTCTGGCAAACTTCTTTCTGTTCTGTTCATTCAACTAACAGAGTTGAACCTTACTTTCGATTGGTATGTTCTGAAACACTCTTTCTGTAGAAATCGCGAGTGGACATTCGGAGTGCTAAGGGGCCTATAGTGGAAAAAGGAATACATTCAAATCCAAACTACACAAAAGAATTCTGTGAAAGTTCTTTCTGATCTGTGCATTCAAATAGCAGAGTTGGAGCTTACTTTTGATTGAGCACTTCTGAAATCCTCTTTCAGAAGAAACTGCAAGTGGACAATCAGAGAGCAAAGGGGCCTATAGTGGAAAAAGGAATATCTTCAATAAAAACTACACAGAAGCATTCTGTGAAACTTCTTTTGTTCTGTGCATTCAACTAACAGAGTTGAAGGTTACTTTTGATTGAGCAGTCCGGAAACACTCTTTGTGTAGAAACTGCAACGGGACATTCGGTGTGCTAATGCGCGTATAGTGGAAAAAGAAATATCTTCAAATAAAAACTACACAGAAACATTCTGTGAAACTTCTTTCTGTTCTGCACATTCAACTAACAGAGTTGAAGCTTACTTTGATTGAGGAGTTCTAAAACAGTCTTTCTGTAGAATCCGCAAGGGGACACTCAGAGCGCTAACGGGCCAATAGCAGAAAAAGAAATATCTTCAAATAAAAACTACATAGAAGCATTCTGTGAAACTTCTTTCTGTTCTGTGCATTCAACTCACAGAGTTGAACTGTACATTTGGTTGAGCAGTTCTGAAACACTATTTCTGTAGAAACTCCAAGTGGACATTCAAAACGCAAAGGGGCCTATAGTGGAAAAAGGAATATCTTCAAATAAAAAGTACACAGAAGCATTCTGTGAAACTTCTTTCTTTTATGTGCATTCAACTAACAGAGTTGAAGCTTATTTTGATAGAGCAGTTGTGAAACACTCTTTCTGTAGAAACTGCATGGGAATATTCGGAGCGCTAAGTTCCTATAGTGGAAAAAGAAATACCTTCAAATAAAAACTACACAGAAGGATTCTGTGAAACTTCTTTCTGTTCGGTGTGTGGAACTAACAGAGTTGAACCTTACTTCTTATTGGGCAGCTTTGAAACATTCTTTCTGTAGAAACTGTAAGTGGACATTTGGAGCGCTAAGTGTCCTACAGTGGAAAAATGAATATCTTCAAATAAAAACGACACAGAAGCATTCTGTGAAACTTCTTATGTTTCTGTGCATTCAACTAACAGATTTGAGGTTTACTTTTGATTGAGCAGTTCTGAAACACTCTTTCTGTAGAAACTGCAAGAGGACATTCGGAGCGCTAAGGGGCCTATGCTGGAAAAAGAAATATCTTCAAATAAATACTACACAGAAGCATTCTGTGAAACTAATTTCTCCTCTGTGCATTCAACTAACGGAGTTGAACCTTACTTTTGATTGAACAGTTGTGAAACACTCTTTTTGTAGAAACTGCAAATGGACATTCCGAGCGCTAAGTGGCCTAGAGTTTAAAAAGGAATATCTTCATATAAAAACTACACAGTAGCATTCTATGATACTTCTTCCAGTTCTGTGCATTCTACTAACAGCGTTGAAACTTACTTTTGAATGAGCAGTTCTGAAACACTTTTTCTGTAGAAACAGCAAGTGGACATTCGGAGCGCTAAGGGGCCTATACCAGAAAAAGCAAATACCTTCAAATAAATATTACACAGAAGCATTCTGTGAAACTAATTTCTCTTCTGTGCACTCAGCTAACGGAGTTGAACCTTACTTTTGATTGAGGAGTTCTGAAACACTCTTTCTGTAGAAACTGCAAATGGACATTCCATGCTCTAAGGGGCCTAGGGTGTAAAAAGGAATATCTTCATATAAAAACTACACAGAAGCATTCTGTGAAACTTCTTCCTGTTCTGTGCATTCATCTAACCGATTTGAAACATACATTAGGTTGAGCAGTTGTGAAACACTCTTTCTGCAGAAACTGCAAGTGGACATTCTGAGTGCCAAGGGTCCTATAGTTGAAAAAGAAATATCTTCATATAAAAACTACAAAGAAGCATTCTGCGAAAGTTCTTTGGGATGTGTGCATTCAACTAACAGGGTTGAAGCTTACTTTTGGTTGAGCAGTTCGGAAATACACTTTCTGTAGAAACTAGAAGGGGACATTCAGAGTGCAAAGGGGCTTATAGTGGAAAAAGAAATATATTCAAATCAAAATTACAGAGAAGCATTCTGTGAAACTTCTTTCTGTTCTGTGCATTCAACTAAAAGAGTTGAAGGTTTACTTTCATTGATCAGCTATTAAACAATCTTTCTGTAGAAACTGCCAGTGGACATTCGGAGCGCTTATGGGTCTAAAGTGGGAAAAGGAATATCTACAAATAAAAACTACCCAGAAGCATTCTGTGAAACTAATTTCTGTTCTGTGCATTCAACTAAGGGAGTTGAACCTTACTTTTGAATGAGCAGTTCTGAAACCCTCTTTCTGTAGAAACTGCCAGTGGACATTCCGAGCGCTAAGGGACCTATAGTGGAAAAAGGAATAACTTCACCTAAAAACTACACAGAAGCATTATGCGAATCTTCTTTCTGTTCTGTGCCTTCAACTAACGAAATTGATCCTTACTTTTGATAGAGCAGTTCTGAAACACACTTTCTGTTGAAACTACAAGGGCACATCCGGAGCGCTAAGGGGACTATAGTGGAAAAAGTAATATCTTCAAATAAAAACTACACAGAAACATTCTGTGAAACTTCTTTCTGCTCTGTGCATTCAACTAACAGAGTTGAAGCTTACTTTTGATTGAGCAGTTCTGAAACATTCTTTCTGTAGAAACTGCGTGTGGAACTTCGGAGCACTAAGGGCCTAAAGTGGAAAAACAAATAACTTCAACTAAAAACTACACAGAAGCATTCTTTGAAACTTCTTTCTGTTCTGTGCATTCAACTAACGGAGTTGAACCTTCCTTTTGATTGAGCAGTTCTGAAACACTCTTTCTGTAGAAACTGCAAGTGGACATTCCAAGCGCTAAGGGGCCTATAGTGGAAAAAGGAATAACTGCAAATAAAAACTACACAAAAGCATTCTGCGAAAGTTCCTTCTGATCTGTGCATTCAAATAGCAGAGTTGAAGCTTACTTTTGATTGAGCACTTCTGAAATCCTCTTTCTGCAGAAACTACAAGTGGACATTCGGAATGCCATGGGGCCTATAGGGGAGAAAGGAATAACTTCAAATAAAAACTACACAGAAGCATTCTGTGAAACTTCTTTCTGTTCTGTGCATTCAAATAACAGAGTTGAAGCTTACTTTTGATTGAGGAGTTCTGAAAAACTATTTCTGTAGAAACTGCAAGGGGACATTCGGAGCGCTAAGGGGCCTATAGTGGAAAAAGGAATATCTTCAAATAAAAACTACACAGAAGTAGTCTGTGAAACTTCTTTCTGTTCTGTGAATTCAGCTAACAGTGTTGAAGCTTACTTTTGATTGAGCAGTTCTGAAACACTCTTTCTGTAGAAACTGCAGGGGGACATTCCGAGTGCTAAGACGCCTATAGTTGGAAAAGAAATACCTTCAAATACAAACTACACCGAAGCATTCTGTGAAACTTCTTTCTCTTCTGTGCATTCAACTAACAGTGTTGAAGCTTACTTTTGATTGAGGAGTTCTGAAACACTCTTTCTGTGGAAACTGCAAGGGGACTTTCGGAGCGCTAAGGGGCCTATAGTCGAAAAATGAATATCTTCAAATAAAAACTACACAGAAGTATTCTGTGAAACTTCTTTCTGTTCTGTGCATTCAACTAACAGAGTTGATGCTTACTTTTGATTGGGCACTTCTCAGACACTCTTTCTGTAGAAACAGCAAAGGGACATTCGGAGTGCTAAGGGGCATATAGAGGAAAAAAAAACCTCTTCAAATCAAAACTACACAGAAGCATTCTGTGAAACTTATTTGTGTTTTGTGCATTCACCTAACACAGTTGAAGCGTACTTTTAATTGAGGAGTTCTGAAACACTCTATCTGTAGGAACTGCAAGTTTACATTCTGAGCGCTAAGGGGCCTATATTGGAAAAAGGATTTATTTCAAAGAAAACAACACAAAAGCATTCTGCGAAACTTGTTTCGGATCTGTGCATTCAACTAGCAGATTTGAAGCTTACTTTTGATTGAGCAGTTCTGAACCACTCTTTCTGTAGAAACTGCAAGTGGACGTTAGGAGCGCCAAGGGGCCTATAGTGGAAACAGTTATAACTTGAAATTAAAACTACACAGAAGGATTCTGTGAAGCTTCAATCTGATCTGTGCATTCAACTAACAGAATTGAAACTTACTTTTGATTGATCAGTTCTGAAACATTCTTACTGTAGAAACTGCAAGTGGACATTCGGAGCGCAAAGGGGCCAATAGTGGAAAAAGCAATATCTTCAAATAAAAACAACACCAAATTATTCTGTGAAAATACTTTCTGTTCTGTGCGTTCAACTAACAGAGTTGAAGCTTACTTTTGATTGAGCAGTTCTGAAACTCTCTTTCTGTAGAAAATGCAAGGGGACATTCGGAGCACTAAGGGGCCTATAGTGGAAAAAGGAATAACTTCAAATAAAAACTACACAGAAGCATTCTGCGAAACTTCTTCCTGATCTGTGCATTCAACTAACAGAGTTGAAGCTTACTGTTGATTGAGCAGTTCCGAAACACTCTTTCTGTAGATACTGCAAGTGGACATTCGGAGAGCTAAGGGGCCTATAGTGGAAAAAGGAATATCTTCAAATGAAAACTACACAGAAGCATTTTGTGAAATTTCTTTCTGTTCTGTGCATTCACCTAACAGAGTTGAAGCTTACTGTTGTTTGAGGAGTTCTGAAACACTCTTTCTGTAGAAACTGCAAGGGGAAATTTAGAGCGCTAAGTGGCCTATAGTGGAAAAAGGTATATCTTCATGTAAAAACTACAGAAATGCATCCTGTAAAACTTCTTTTTTTTCTGTGCATTCAACTTAGAGAGTTGAAGCTTACTTTTGATTGGGCAGTTCTGAAACACTCTTTCTGTAGAAACTGCAAGTGGACATTCGGAGCACTAACTGGCCTATAGTGGAAAAAGTAATATCTTCAAATGAAACCAACACAGAAGCATTCAGTGAAACTAATTTCTGTTCTGTGCATTCAACTAACAGAGTTGAACGTTACTTTTGATTGAGCAGTTCTGAAACACTCTTTCCGTAGAAACTGCAAGGGGACATTTGGAGCGCTCGGGGGCCTACAGTGGAAAAAGGAATATCTTCAAATAAAAAATACACAGAAACATTCTGTGAAACTACTTTCTGTTCTGTGCATTCAAGTAACACAGTTGAAGCTTACTTTTTATTGAGCAGTTCTGAAACACTCTTTCTGTAGAAACTGCAAGTGGACATTCGGAGTGCTAAGGGGCCTATAGTGGAAAAAGGAATATCTTCAAATAAAAACTACATAGAACTATTCTGTGAAACTTCTTTCTGTTCTGTGCATTCAACTAACAGAGTTCAAGCTCACTTTTGATTGAGCAGTTCTGAAACACTCTTTCTGTAGAAGCTGCAAGGGGACATTCGGAGTGCTAAGGGGCTTTTAGTGGAAAAAGGAATATCTTCATATAAAACTACACAGACGCATTCTGTGAAACTTCTTTGTGTTCTGTGCATTCAACAAACAGAGTTGAAGCTTACTTTTGATTGATCAGTTCTGAAACACTCTTTCTGTAGCAACTGGAAGGGGACATTCTGAGCGCTATGCGCCTATATTGGAAAAAGGAATATCTTGAAATAAAAACTACACAGAAACATTCTGTGAAACTTCTTTCTGTTCTGTGCATTCAAGTAACAGATTTGAAGCTTCCTTTTGATTGAACAGTTCTGAAACACACTTTCTGTAGAAACTGCAAGGGGGGACTCGTCACATTCACCCTGTGAAGAAGGGATTATTGGGGGTGGATCCAAGATGGCTGAATAGGAAGAGATCCGGTCTCCAGCTCCCAGCCCCAGCGACACAGAAGATGGGTTATTTCTGCATTTTGCTTGAGATACCAGTTTCATCTCACTATGGAGTGCCTAACAGCGGGTGCAGGACAGTCCGTGAAGCACACTGTGCGCGAGCCGAATCAGAGCGAGGCATTGCCTCACTCGGGAATCACAAGGGGTCAGGGAGTTCCCTTTCCTAGTAAAAGAAAGGGGAAATGGAAGGCACCTGGAATATCGGGTCAGTCCCATCCTAATACTGCACTTTTCCATCGGGCCTGGAAAATGGCAAACTAGGAGATTCTGTCCCCCACCTGGCTCGGAGGGTCCTATGCCCACGGAGTCTCGCTGATTGCTAGCACAGCAGTCTGAGATCAAGCTGCAAAGCGGCAGTGAGGCTGGGGGATGGGCACCCGCCATTGCCCAGGCTTGCTTATGTAAACAAAGCAGTCAGGAAGCTCGAACTGGGTGGTGCCCACCACAGCTCAAGGAGGCCTGCCTGCCTCTGTAGCCTCCACCTCTGCCTGCCTCTGTAGCCTCCACCCTCCCAAGACTAAACCAGGAAGAAGTTGAATCTCTGAATATACCAATAACAGGTTCTGAAATTGTGGCAATAATCAATAGCTTACCAACCAAAAAGAGTCCAGGACCTGAGGGATTCACAGCCGAATTCTACCAGAGGTACAAGGAGGAACTGGTACCATTCCTTCTGAAACTATTCCAATCGATAGAAAAAGAAGGAATCCTCCCTAATACATTTTATGAAGCCAGCATCGTCCTGATACCAAAACCTGGCAGAGACATAACCAAAAAAGAGAATTTCAGACCAATATCCTTGATGAACATTGATGCAAAAATCCTCAATAAAATACTGGCAAACCGAATCCAGCAGCACATCAAAAAGTTTATCCACCATGATCAAGTGTGCTTCATCCTTGGGATGCAAGGCTGGTTCAACATACGCAAATCAATAAATGTAATCCAGCATATAAACAGAACCAAAGACAAAAACCACATGATTATCTCAATAGATGCAGAAAAGGCCTTTGACAATATTCAACAACCCTTCATGCTAAAAACTCTCAATAAATTAGGTATTGATGGGACTTATCTCCAAATAATAAGAGCTATCTACGACAAACCCACAGCCAATATCATACTGAATCATCAAAAACTGGAAGCATTCCCTCTGAAAACTGGCACAAGACAGGGATGCCCTCTCTCACCGCTCCTATTCAACATAGTGCTGGAAGTTCTGGCCAGAGCAATCAGGCAGGAGAAGGAAATAAATGGTATTCAATTAGGAAAAGAGGAAGTCAAATTGTCCCCGTTTGCAGATGACATGATTGTATATCTAGAAAACCCCATTGTCTCAGCCCAAAATCTCCTTAAGCTGATTAGCAACTTCAGCAAAGTCTCAGGATACAAAATTAATGTACAAAAATCACAAGCATTCTTGTACACCAATAACAGACAGAGAGTCAAATCATGAGTGAACTCCCATTCATAATTGCTTCAAAGAGAATAAAATACCTAGGAATCCAACTTACAAGGGATGTGAAGGACCTCTTCAAGGAGAACTACAAACCACTGCTCAATGAAATAAAAGAGGATACAAACAAATTTAAGAACATTCCATGCTCATGGGTTGGAAGAATCAATATCTTGAAAATGGCCATACTGCCCAAGGTAATTTATAGATTCAATGCCATCCCCATCAAGCTACCAATGACTTTCTTCACAGAATTGGAAAAAACTACTTTAAAGTTCATATGGAACCAAAAAAGTGCCCGCATCACCAAGTAAATCCTAAGCCAAAAGAACAAAGCTGGAGGCATCACGCTACCTGACTTTAAACTATGCTACAAGGCTACAGTAACCAAAAGAGCATGGTACTGGTACGACAACAGAGACATAGATCAATGGAACGGAAGAGAGCCCTCAGAAATGATGCCGCATAGCTAAAACTATCTGATCTTTGACAAAACTCACAAAAACAAGAAATGGGGAAAGGATTCCCTAATTAATAAATGGTGCTGGAAAAGCTGGCTAGCCATATGTAGAAAGCTGAAACTGGATCCCTTCCTTACACCTTATACAAAAATTAATTCAAGATGGATTAAAGACTTATATGTTAGACCTAAAAGCATTAAAATCCTACAAGAAAACCTAGGCAATACCATTAAGGACATAGGCGTGGGCAAGGACTTCATGTCTAAAACACCAAAAGCAATGGCAACAAAAGCCAAAATTGACAAATGGGATCTCATTAAACTAAAGAGCTTCTGCACAGCAAAAGAAACTATCATCAGAATGAACAGGCAACCTACAGAATGGGACAAAATTTTTGCAACCTACTCATCTGACAAAGGGCTAATATCCAGAATCTACAATGAACTCAAACAAATTTACAAGAAAAAAACAAACAACCCCATCAAAAACTGGGCAGAGGACATGAAGAGACACTTCTCAAAAGAAGACATTTATGCAGCCAGAAAACACATGAAGAAATGCTCACCATCACTGGCCATCAGAGAAATGCAAATTAAAACCTCAGTGAGATACCATCTCACAGCAGTTATAATGGCCATCATTAAAAAATCAGGAAACAACAGGTGCTGGAGAGGATGTGGAGAAATAGGAACACTTATACACTGTTGGTGGGACTGTAAACTACTTCAACCATTTTGGAAGTCAGTGTGGCGATTCCTCAGGGATCTCGAACTAGAAGTACCATTTGACACAGCCATCCCATTACTGGGTATATACCCAAAGGACTATAAATCATGCTGCTATAAAGACACATGCACACATATGATTATTGCGGCACTATTCACAATAGCAAAGAGTTGGAACCAACCCAAATGTCCAACAACGATAGACTGGATTAAGAAAATGTGGCACCTATACACCATGGAATACTATGCAGCCATAAAAAATGATGAGTTCGTGTCTTTTGTAGGGACATGGATGAAAGTGGAAAACATCATTCTCAGTAAACTATCGCAAGGACAAAAAACCAAACACCGCACGTTCCCACTCATAGGTGGGAAATGAACAATGAGAACTCATGGACATAGGAAGGGGAACATCACACTCCGGGGACTGTTGTGGGGTTGGGGGAGGGGGGAGGGACAGCATTAGGAGATACACCTAATGCTAAATGACGAGTTAATGGGTGCAGGAAATCAAAATGGCACATGGATACATATGTAACAAACCTGCACATTGTGCACATGTACCCAAAAACACTAAACTATAATAAAAAAAATACATACCTTTAAAAAAAAAAAAAAGGAACTACAAGGGGACATTAGGAGCGCTAAGGCACCTATAGTGGAAAAAGCAATATTTTCAAATAAAAACTACACAGAAGCATTCTGTGAAAGTTCTTTCTGTTCTGTGCATTCAACTAACCGAGCTGAACCTTACTTTTGATTGAGCAGTTCTGAAACACCCTTTCTGTACAAACTGCCAGTGGACATTCGGAGTTCAAAGGGGCCTATAGTGGAAAAAGGAATAACCTCAAATAAAAACTACACAGAAGCATTCTGTGAAACTCCTTTTTGATCTGTGCATTCAACTAAAAGAGGTGAAGCTTACTTTTGATTGAGCAGTTCTGAAATTCTCTTTCTGTAGAAACTGCAAGTGGACATTCGGAGTGCTAAGGGGCATATAGTGGAAAAAGAAATGTCTTAAAATAAAAACTACACAGAAGCATTCTGTGAAACTAATTTCTGTTCTCTGTATTCAACTAACGGAGTGGAACATTACTTTTGATTGAGCAGTTCTGAAACTCTCTTTCTGGACAAACTGCAAGTGGACATTCGGAGCGCAAAGGGGCCTATTCTGGAAAAAGGAATATCTTCAAATAAAAACTACACAGAAGTATTCTGTGAAACTTCTTTCTGTTCTGTGCAATCAATTAACAGAGTTGAAGCTTTTGATTGAGCCGTTCCGAAACACTCTTCGTGTAGAAACTGCAAGGGTCATTCCGAGCGCTAAGGTGCCTATAGTGGAAAAAGCAATACCTTGAAAAAAAAACTACATCGTAGCATTCTGTGAAACTTCTTTCTGTTCTGTACATTCAAATAACAGAGTTGAAGCTTACTATTCATTGGGCAGTTCTGAAAAACTCTTTCTGTAGAAACTGCAATTGGACAACCAGAGCGCTAAGTGGCCTATAGTGGAAAAAGGAATATCTTCAAATAAAAACTACAGAGAAGTATTCTGTAAAACTAATTTCTGTTCTGTGTATTCAACTAACAGAGTTGAGCCTTACTGTTGATTGAGCAGTACTGAAATTCTCTTTCTGTAAAAACTGCAAGTGGACATTCTGAGCGCTAAGGGGCTTATAGTGGAAAAACGAATGTCTTCAAATAAAAACTACACAGAAGAATTCTGTGAAACATCTTTCTGTTCTGTGCATTCAACTAACAGAGTTGAACATTACATTTTGTTGAGCAGTTCTGAAACATTCTTTCTGTAGAAACTGCAAGTGGAAATTCGGAGCGCTAAGGGGCCTAGAGTGGAAAAAGGAATATCTTCAAAGAAAAACTACACGGAAGCATTCTGTGAAGCGTGTTTCTGTTCTGTGCATTCAACTAACAGAGTTGAAGCTTACCTTTGGTTGAGCAGCACGGAAACACTTTTTCTGTAGAAACTGCAAGTGGACATTCGGAGAGCTAAGGGGCCTGTAGTGGTAAAAGGCATATCTTCAACTAAAAACTACACAGAAGCATTCTGTGAAACTTCTTTCTGTTCTGTGCATTGAAATAACAGAGTTGAAGCTTGCTTTTTATTGAGCAGTTCTGAAAAACTCTGTAGAAACTGCAAGGGGACATTCGGACCATTAAGGGGCCTATAGTGGAAAAAGAAATAACTTCAAATAAAAAATACAGAGAAGCATTCTGTTAAAATACTTTCTTTTCTGTGCATTCAACTAACAGAGTTGAACTGTACTTTTGATTGAGGGGATCTGAAACTCTCTTTCTGTTGAAACTGCAAGTGGACATTTGGAGCCCTAAGGGGCCTATAGTGGAAAAAGGAATATCTTAAAATAAAAACTACACAGAAGGATTCTGTGAAACTTCTAACTGGAAATTGCATTCAAATAACGGAGATGAAGCTTACTTTTCATTGAGCAGGTCTGAAACACTCTTTCTTTAGAAACTGCAAGGGGACGTTCAGATCGCTAAGGGGTCTAGAGTGGAAAAGGAATATCTTCAAATATAAACTACACAGAAGCATTCTGTGAAACTTCTTTCTGATCTGTGCATTCAACTAACAGAGTTGAACCTTACTTTTCATTGAGCAGTTCTGAAACACTCTTTCTGTAGAAACTGCAAGTGGCCATTCCGAGCACTAAGGGGCCTCTAGTGGAAAAAGGAATATCTTCAAACAAAAACTACACAGAATCATTCTGTGAAACTACTATCTGTTCTGTGCATTCTACTTACAGATTTGAAGGTTACCTTTGTTTG
>NW_026652774.1:0-24438 GCF_009828535.3 Hylobates moloch
TTCATTTCAACTTTGGTGAATCTGACAATTATGTGTCTTGGAGTTGCCCTTCTCGAGGAGTATCTTTGTGGCGTTCTCTGTATTTCCTGAATCTGAATGCTGGCCTGCCTTGCTAGATTGGGGAAGTTCTCCTGGATAATATCTTGCAGAGTGTTTTCCAACTTGGTTCCATTCTCCCCATCATTTTCAGGTACACCAATCAGACGTAGGTTTGGTCTTTTCACATAGTCCCAAATTTCTTGGAGGCTTTGTTCATTTCTTTTTATTCTTTTTTCTCTAAACTTCCCTTCTCTCTTCATTTCATTCATTTCATCTTCCATCAGCGATACCCTTTCTTCCAGTTGATTGCATCTGCTACTGAGGCTTCTGCAATCTTCGCGTAGTTCTCGAAACTTGGCTTTCAGCTCCATCAGCTCCTTTAAGCCCTTCTCTCCATTGGTTATTCTAGTTATCCATTCTTCTAATATTTTTTCAAAGTTTTTAACTTCTTTGCTATTGTTTTGAATTTCCTCTCGTAGCTCAGAGTAGTTTGATCATCTGAAGCCATCGTCTCTCAACTCATCAAAGTCATCCTCCATCCAGCTTTGTTCCTTTGCTGGTGAGGAACTGCATCCCTTTGGAGGAGGAGAGGTGCTCTGTTTTTTAGAGTTTCCAGTTTTTCTGCTCTGTTTTTTCCCCATCTTTGTGGTTTTATCTACTTTTTGTCTTTGATTATGGTGATGTACAGATGAGATTTTGGTGTGGATGTCCTTTCTGTTTGTTAGTTTTCCTTCTACCAGACAGGACCCTCAGCTGCAGGTCTGTTGGAGTTTACTAGAGGTCCACTCCAGACCCTGTTTGGCTGGGTGTCAGCAGCGGTGGCTGCAGAACAGCGGATTTTTGTGAGACCACAAATTCAGCTGTCTGATAGTTCGTCTGAAAGTTTTGTCTCAGAGGAGTACCCGGCCGAATGAGGTGTCAGTCTGTCCCTACTGGGGGGGTGCCTCCCAGTTAGGCTGCTCAGGGGTGAGGGACCCACTTTAGGAGGCAGTCTGTCCGTTCTCAGATCTCCAGCTGCGTGCTGGGAGAACCACTACTCTCTTCAAAGCTGTCAGTCAGACAGGGACCTTTAAGTCTGTGGAGGTTCTTGCTGAGTTTTTGTTTGTCTGTGCCCTGCCCCCAGAGGTGGAGCCTACAGAGGCAGGCAGGCCTCCTTGAGCTGTGGTGGGCTCCACCCAGTTCGAGCTTCCTGGCTGCTTTGATTACCTAAGCAAGCCTGGGCAATGGCGGGCGCCCCTCCCCCAGCCTCGCTGCCGCCTTGCAGCTTGATCTCAGACTGCTGTGCCAGCAATCTGCGAGACTCCATGGGCACAGGACCTTCCGAGCCAGGTGCGGGACACAATATCCTAGTGTGCCGTTTTCCAGGCCCGTTGGAAAAGCGCAGTATTGGGGTGGGACTGACCCGATATTCCAGGTGCCGTCTGTTTCCCCTTTCTTTGACTAGGAAAGGGAACTCCCTGACCCCTTGCGCTTCCCGAGTGAGGCAATGCCTCGCCCTGCTTCGGCTCACGCACAGTGTGCTTCACCGACTCTCCTGCACCCACTGTTAGGCACTCCCTAGTGAGATGAAACTGGTACCTCAAGCAGAAATGCAGAAATCAACCATCTTCTGTGTCGCTGGGGCTGGGAGCTGGAGACCGGAGCTGTTCCTATTCGGCCATCTTGGCTCCACCCTCTGAAGTCTATCTTTGATTGAGCAGTTTTGAAACTCTCTTTCTGTAGAAACTGCAAGTGGACATTAGGAGCGCTAAGGGGCCTATAATGGAAAAAGGAATATCTTCAAATAAAAACTACACAGAAGCATTCTGTGAAACTTCTTTCTGTTCTGTGCATTCAAGTAACAGAGTTGAAGCTTATTTTTGATAGAGCAGTTCTGAAACACTCTTTCCTTAGAAACTGGAAGTGGACATTCGGAGCTTCAAGGTGCCTATAGTGGAAAAAGGAATATCTTGAAATAAAAAATACAGAGAATCATTCTGTAAAAACTCTTTCCATTCTGTGCATTCAACTAACAGCATTCAAGCTGACTTTTGATTGAGCAGTTCTGAAACACTATTTCTGTGGAAACTGCTAGTGGACATTCGGAGCGCTAAGGGGTCAAAGGTGGAAAAAGGAATATCTTCAAATAAAAACTACTCAGAAGCATTCTGTGAAACTTCTTTCAGTTCTGTGCTGTCCACTAACAGAGTTATAGCTTACTTTTGATTGAGCATTTCTGAAACACTCTTTCTGTAGAAACTCAAAGTGTACATTCGGAGCGCTAAGGGGCCTATAATGGAAAAAGTAATGTCTTCAAATAGAAACTACACAGAAGCATTCTGTGAAACGTCTTTCTGTTCTGTGCCTTCAGCTAACAGAGTTGAAGCTTACTTTTGATTGAGCAGTTCTGAAACACTCTTTCTGTAGAAACTGCAAGTGTACTTTCGGAGTTCTAAGGTGCCTATCGTGGAAAAAGGAATATCTTCAAATGAAAACTACACAGAAGAATTCTGTGAAACTTGGTTCTGTTCTGTGCATTCAACTAACAGAGTTGAAGCTTATTTTTGATAGAGCAGTTCTGAAACACTTTTTCTGTAGAAACTGGAAGTGGACATTCGGAGTTTCAAGGTGCCTATAGTGGAAAAAGGAATATCTTGAAATAAAAAGTACACAGAATCATTCTGTGAAAACTCTTTCCATTCTGTCCATTCAACTAACAGCGTTCAAGCTTACTTTTGATTGATCAGTTCTGAAACACTCTGTCTGTAGAAACTGCAAGTGGACATTCGGAGCTCTAAGGTGCCTATAGTGGAAAAAGGAATATATTCAAATAAAAACTCCACAGAAGCATTCTGTGAAGCTTCTTTCTGTTCTTTGCATTCAACTGACAGAGCTGAAGTTACTTTTGATTGAGCATTTCTGAAACACTCTTTCTGTAGAAACTGCAAGTGGACATTCGCAGCGCTAAGGAGCCTACAGTGGAAAAAGGCATATCTTCAAATGAAAACTACACAGAAGCATTCTGTGAAACTTCTTTCTGTTCTGTGCATTCCACAAACAGAGTTGAATCTTACTTTTGATTGAGCAGTTCTGAAACACTCTTTCTGTAGAAACTGCAAGTGGACATTTGGAGCGCTAGGGGCCTATAGTCGAAAAAGGAATATCTTCAAATAAAAACTACACAGAAGCAGTCTGTGAAACTTCTTTCCATTCTGGGCATTGAACTAACACAGTTGAAGCTTCCTTTTCATGGAGCAGTTCTGTAACACTCTTTGTGTAGAAACTGCAAGTGGACACTCTGAGCGCTAAGGGGCCTACAGTGGAAAGAGGAATATCTTCAAATAGAAACTACGTAGAAGCATTCTGTGAAACGTCTTTCTGTTCTGTGCCTTCAGCTAACAGATTTGAAGCTTACAATTGATTGAGCAATTCTGAAACACTCTTTCTGTAGAAAATACAAGTGTATTTTCGGAGCTCTAAGGGGCCTATCATGGAAAAAGGAATATATACAAACGAAAACTACACAAAAGAATTCTGTGAAACTTGTTTCTTTTCTGTGCCTTCAACTAACAGAGTTGAAGCTTATTTTTGATAGAGCAGTTCTGAAACACTCTTTCTGTAGAAACCGGATGTGGACATTCGGAGCTCTAAGGGGCCCATAGTGGAAAAAGGAATATCTTCAAATGAAAACTACACAGAAGAATTCTGTGAAACTTCTTTCTGTTATGTGCATTCAACTAACAGATTTGAAGCTTATTTTTGATAGAGCAGTTCTGAAACACTCTTTCTGTAGAAACTGGAAGTGGACATTCGGAGCTTCAAGGTGCCTATAGTGGAAAAAGAAATATCTTGAAATAAAAACTACACAGAATCATTCTTCGAAAACCCTTTCCGTTCTGTGCATTCAACTAACAGCGTTCAAGCTCACTTCTGATTGAGCAGTTCTGAAACACCCTTTCTGTACAAACTGCAAGTGGACATTCACAGCTTTAAGCTGCCTATGTTTGAAAAACATATATCTTCAAATAAAAACTAAAGAGAAGCATTCTGTGAAACCTCTTTCTGTTCTGTGCATTCAGCTAACAGAGTTGAAGCTTACTTTTGATTGTGCAGTTCTGAAACACTTTCTGTGGAAACTGCAAGTGGACATTCGGAGCGCTAAGGGGCCTATAGTGCAAAAAGTAATATCTTCTAATAAAAACTACATGGAAGCACTCTGTGAAACTTCTTTCTGTTCTGTGCATTCAGCTAACGGAGTTGAAGCTCACTTTTGATTGAGCAGTTCTGAAACACTCTTTCAGTAGAAACTGCAAGTGGACATATGGAGCGTAAGGGACCTATATGGGAAAAATAATATCCTCAAATCTACACAGAAGCATTCTGTGTAACTTCTTTCTGTTGTGTGCATTCAACTAACAGAGTTGAAGTTAACTTTTGATTGAGGAGTTCTGAAACACTCTTTCTGTAGAAACTGCAAGTGGACATTCAGAGCGCTAAGGGGCCTACAGTAGAAAAAGGAGTACCTTCAAATAAAAACTACACGGAAGCATTCTGTGAAACTTCTTCCTGTTCTGAGAATTCAACTAACACAGTTGAACCTTACTTTTGATTGAGCAGTTCTGAGACACACTTTCTGTTGATACTGCAAGTGGAAATTCGGAGCGCTAAGGGACCTATAGTGGAAAAAGGAATATCCTCAAAGAAAAACTACACAGAAGCATTCTGTGAAACTTCTTTCTGTTCTGTGTATTCAACTAGCAGAGATGAACCTTACTTTTGATTGAGGAGTTTTGAAACACTCTTTCTGTAGGAACTGGAAGCGGACATTCGGAGCGCTAAGGGGCATAGAGTGGAAAAATGAATATCTTCAAATAGAAACTACACAGAAAAATTCTGCGAAATTTCTTCCTGATCTGTGCGTTCAAATAGCAGAGTTGAAACTTACTTTTTATTGAGCAGTTCTGAAACATTCTTTCTGTAGAAACTGCAAGCGGATATTCGGAGCGCTAAGGGGCATCTAGTGGAAAAAGGAAGATCTTCAAATAAAAACTACACAGAAGCATTCTGCGAAACTTCTTTCTGATCTGTGCATTCAACTAGCAGAGTTGAAGCACACTTTTGATTGAGCAGTTCTGAAACACTCTTTCCGTAGAAACTGCAAGCAGACATTCGGACAGCTAAGGGGCCTATAGTGGAAAAAGGAATATCATCTAAAAAAACTACACAGAAGCATTCTGTGAAACTTCTTTCTGTTCTGTGCATTCAGCTAACAGAATTGAAATTTACTTTTGATTGAGCAGTTCTGAAACACTCTTTTCGTAGAAACTGCAAGTGGAAATTTAGAGCGCTACGGGACCTATATTGGAAAAAGTATTAATCACAAATAAATACTACACAGAAGCATTCTGTGAAGCTTCTTTCTGTTCTTGCATTCAACTAACAGAGGTGAAGCTTACTTTTGTTTGAGCAGTTCTGAAACGCTCTTTCTGCAGAAACTGGAAGTGGACAATCCGAGCCCTAAGGTGCCTATAGTGGAAAAAGGAATATCTTCAAATAAAAACTACATAGAAGGATCCTGTGAAACTTCTTTCTTTTGTGTGCATTCAACTGACAGAGTTGAAGTTAACTTTTGATTGAGCAGTTCTGAAACACTCTTTCTGTAGAAACTGTAACTGGACATACAGAGTGCTAAGGGGCCTACAGTGGAAAAAGGAATATCTTCAAATGAAAACTACACAGAAGCATTCTGTGAAACTTCTTTCTGTTCTGTGCATTCACCTAACAGGGTTGAAGCTTACTTTTGATTGCGCAGTTCTGAAACACTCTTTCTGTAGAAACTGCAAGTGGACATTCAGAGCGCTACGGGATGTATAGTGGATAAAGGATTATCCTCAAATGAAAACTACACAGAAGCATTCTGTGAAGGTTCTTTCTGTTCTTTGCATTCAACTGACAGAATTGAAGCTTACATTTGATTGAGCAGTTCTGAAACACTCTTTCTGTAGAAACTGCAAGCGGACATTCGGAGCGCTAAAGGGCCTACAGTGTAAAAAGGAATATCTTCAAATAAAAACTACACAGAAGCATTCTGGGAAACTTCTTTCTGTTCTGTGCATTCATCTAACAGTATTGAACCTTACTTTTGATTGAGCAGTTCTGAAACGCTCTTTCTGTAGAAACTGCAGTTGGACATTCAGAGCGCTACAGGAAGTATAGTGGAAATAAGGTTATCCTCAAATAAAAACTACACAGAAGCATTCTGTGAAGCTTCTTTCTTTTCTTTGCATTCAACTAACAGAGCTGAAGCTTACTTTAATTGAGCAGTTCTGAAACACACTTTCTGTTGATATTGCAAGTGGACATTAGAACCGATAAGGGACCTATACTGGAAAAAGGAATATCCTCAAATAAAAACTACACAGAAGCATTCTGTGAAACTTCTCTCTGCTCTGTGCATTCAACTAACAGAATTGAAGCTTACATTTGATTGAGCAGTTCTGAAACACTCTTTCTCTACAATCTGCAAGTGAACATTCTGAGCGCTAAGGGGTCTATAGTGGAAATAGTAATATCTTCAAATGAAAACTCCAGAGAAGCATTCTGTGAAACATCTTTCTGTTCTGTGCATTCAACTAACAGAGATGAAGCAAACTTTTGATTGAGCAGTTCTGGAACACTGTTTCTGTAGAAAATGCAAGTGAACAAACCGAGCCCTAAGGTGCCTATAGTGGAAAAAGAAGTATCTTCAAATAAAAACTACACAGAAGCTTTCACTGAAACTTCTTTCTCTTGTGTGCATTCAACTAACAGAGTTGAAGTTAACTTTTGATTGAGCAGTTCTGAAACACTCTTTATGTAGAAACCGCAAGTGGACATGCAGAGCGCTAAGGGGCCTACGGTGGAAAATGGTATATCTTCAAATAAGTACTACACAGAAGCATTTTGTGAAACTACTTTCTGTTCTGTGCATTCAACTAACAGAGTTGAAGCTTACTTTTGATTGAGCAGTTCTGAAACGCTCTTTCTGTAGAAACTGCAAGGGGACATTCAGAGCGCTACGGGACGTATAGTGGAAAAAGGATTATACTCAAATAAAAACTACACAGAAGCATTCTGTGAATCTTCTTTCTGTTCTTTGCATTCCACTAACAGAATTGAAGCTCACATTTGATTGAGCAGTTCTGAAACACTCTTTCTATAGAAACAGCAAGTGGACATTCGGAGCCCTAAGGGACCTGTAGTGGAAAAAGGAATATCTTCAAATAAAAGCTACACAGAAGCATTCTGTGAAACTTCTTTCTGTTCTTTGCATTGAACTAACAGAGTTGATCCTTAATTTTGATTGAGCAGTTCTGAAACGCTCTTTCTGTAGAAACTGCAAGTGGACATTCAGAGTGTTACGGGACGTATAGTGGAAAAAGGAATATCCTCAAATAAAAACTACACAGAAACATTCTGTGAAACTACTTTCTGTTCTGTGTATTCAGCTGAGAGTTGAAATTTATTTTTGATTGGGCAGTTCCGAAAATCTCTTTCTGTAGAGACTGCAAGTGGACAATCCGAGCGCTAAGGGGCTATAGTGGAAAAAGGAATATCTTCAAATAAAAACTACACAGAAGATTCTGTGAGACTTCTTTCTATTCTGGGCATTCAACTAACAGAATTGAAGCTTACTTTTGATTGAGCAGTTCTGAAACGCTCTTTCTGCAGAAACTGGAAGTGGACAATCTGATCCCTAAGGTGCCTATAGTGGAAAAAGGAATATCTTCAAATAAAAACTACACAGAAGGATCCTGTGAAACTTCTTTCTTTTGTGTGCATTCAACTGACAGAGTTGAAGTTAACTTTTGAGCAGTTCTGAAACACTCTTTCTGTAGAAACTGCAAGTGGACAGTCCAAGCCCTAAGGTGCCTATAGTTTAAAAGGAATATCCTCAAATAAAAACTACACAGAAGCATTCTGTGAAACTTCTTTTTGTTGTGTGCATTCAACTAACAGAGTTGAAGTTAACTTTTGATTGTGCAGTTCTGAAACACTCTTTCTGTAGAAAATGCAAGTGGACATTGGAGCACTAAGGGGCCTATAGTGGAAATAGGGATATCTTCAAATAAAAACTACACAGTAGATTTCTGTGAAACTTCTTTCTGTTCTGTGCATTCAGCTGAGTTGAAGTTTATTTTTGATTGAGCATTTCGGAAACTCTCTTTCTGTAGAAACTGCAAGTGGACCTTCCGAGCACTATGGGGCTATAGCGGAAAAAGGAATATCTTCAAATAAAAACTACACAGAAGCATTCTGTGAAACTTCTTTCTGTTCTGGGCATTCAACTAACAGAGTTGAACCATACTTTTATTGAGCACTTCTGAAACACTCTTTCTGTAGAAACTGCAAGTGGACATTCAGAGCGCTAAGGGGGCTAAAGAGGAAAAAGGAATATCTTCAAATAAAAACGACACAGAAGCATTCTGTGAAACTTCTTTCTGTTCTGTGCATTCAACTAACAGAGATGAACCTTACTTTTGATTGAGGAGTTTTGAAACAGTCTTTCTGTAGAAAATGGAAGCGGACATTCGGTGCGCTAAGGGGCATATAGTGGAAAAAGGAATATCTTCAAATAAAAACTACACGGAAACATTCTGTGAAACTTCTTCCTGATCTGTGTGTTCAAATAGTAGAGTTGAAACTTACTTTTTATTGAGCAGTTCTGAAATACTCTTTCTGTAGAAACTGCAAGCGGATATTCGTAGCGCTAAGGGGCCTCCAGTGGAAAAAGGAATATCTTCAAATAAAAACGACACAGAAGCATTCTGCGAAACTTCTTTCTGATCTGTGCATTCAACTAGTAGAGTTGAAGCACACTTTTGATTGAGCAGTTCTGAAACACTGTTTCCATAGAAACTGCAAGCGGACATTCGGACAGCAAAGGGGCCTATAGTGGAAAAAGGAGTATCTTATAAAAAAACTACACAGAAGCATTCTTTGAAAGTACTTTCTCTTCTGTGCATTCAGCTAACAGAATTGAACCTTACTTTTGACTGAGCAGTTCTGAAACACTCTTTCCGTAGAAACTGCAAGTGGACATTCAGAGCGCTACGGGACCTATAGTGGAAAAAGTATTATCCTCAATTAAATACTACCCAGAATCATTCTGTGAAGCTTCTTTCTGTTCTTGCATTCAACTAACAGAGCTGAAGCTTACTTTTGATTGAGCAGTTCTGAAACACTCTTTCTCTAGAAACTGCAAGTGGACATTCCAAGCCCTAAGGTGCCTATAGTGGAAAAAAGAATATCTTCAAATAAAAACTACACAGAAGCATTCTGTGAAACTTCTTTCTCTTGTGTGCATTCAACTAACAGTGTTGAAGTTAACTTTTGATTCAGCAGTTCTGAAACACTCTTTCTGTAGAGACTTCAAAATGGACATACAGAGCGCTAAGGGGCCTACAGTGGAATAAGGAATATCTTCAAATAAAAACTACCCGGAAGCATTCTGTAAAACTTCTTTCTGTTCTGTGCATTCAACTAACACAGTTGAACCTTACTTTTGATTGAGCAGTTCTGAAACAGTCTTTCGGTAGAAACGTCGAGCGGAGATTCTGAGCGCTAAGGGGCATATAGTGGAAAACGTAATACCTTCAAATAAAAACTACACAGAATCAGTCTGCAAAACTGCTTCCTGATTTGTGCGTTCAAATAGCAGAGTTGAACCTTACTTTTGATTGAGCTGTTCTGAAACACTCTTTCTATACAAACTGCAAGCAGACATTCGGAGCGCTAAGGGGCCACTAGTGGAAAAAGGAATATCTTCAAATAAGAACTACACAGAAGCACTCTGTGAAACTTCTTTCTGTTTTGTGCATTCAACTAACAGAATTGAAGCAAACTTTTGATTGAGCAGTTCTGAAACACTTTCTGTAGAAAGTGCAAGTGGACATTCTGAGCCCTAACGTGCCTATAGTGGAAATAGGAATGTCTTCAAATAAAAACTACACAGAAGCATTCTGTGAAACTTCTTTCTGTTGCATGCATTCAACTAACAGAGTTGAAGTTAACTTTTGATTGAGGAGTTCTGCAACACTCTTTCTGTAGAAACTGCAATTGGACATTCAGAGCTCTAAGGGCCTACACTGGAAAAAGGAGTATCTTCCAATAAAAACTACACAGAAGCATTCTGTGAAACTTCTTTCTCTTTTGTGCATTCAACTAACCGAGTTGAACCTTACTTTTGATTGAGCAGTTCTGAAAGACTCTTTCGGTAGAAACTGCAAGTGGACATTCAGAGCGCTACGGGACATATAGTGGAAAAAGATTATCCTCAAATTAAAACCACACAAAAGCATTCTGTGAAGTTTCTTTCTGTTCTTTGCCATCAACTGACAGAGCTAATGCTTACTTTTGACTGAGCAGTTCTGAAACACTCTTTCTGTAGAAACTGCAAGTGGACATTCGCAGCGCTAAGTCACCTACAATGTAAAAAGGAATATCTTCAAATAAAAACTGCACAGAAGCATTCTGTGAAGCTTCTTCCTGTTCTGTGCATTCCACTGATAGAGTTGAATGTTACTTTTGACGGAGCAGTTCTGAAACACTCTTTCTGTAGAAACTGCAAGTGGATATTCGGAGTGCTAAGGGGCCTATAATGGAAATAGGAATATCCTCAAATAAAAACTACGCAGCAGCATTCTGTGAAACTTCTTTCTGTTCTGGGCATTCAGCTAAGAGAGTTGAAATTTATTTTTGATTGAGCAGTTCCGAAACTCTCTTTCTGTAGAAACTGCATTTGGACATTCGGAGCGCTATGGGGCTATAGTGGAAAAAGGAATATCTTCAAATAAAAACTACACAGAAGCATTTTGTGAAACTTCTTTCTGTTCTGTGCCTTCAACTAACAGAGTTGAAGGTTACTTTTGATTTAGCAGTTCTGAAACGCTCTTTCTGTAGAAACTGCAAGGGGACATTCAGAGCGCTACGGGACGTATAGTGGAAAAAGGATTATTCTCAAATAAAAACTACACAGAAGCATTCTGTGAAGCGTCTTTCTATTCTTTGCATTCCACTAACAGAGTTGAAGATTACTTTTAATTGAGCAGTTCTGAAACACACTTTCTGTTGAAACTGCAAGTGGATATTCGGAGTGCTAAGGAACCTGTAGTAGAAAAAGGAATATCTTCAAATAAAAACTACACAGAAGTATTCTGTGAAACTTCTTTCTGTTCTGTGCATTCAACTAACAGAATTAAGGCCAACATTTGATTGAGGAGTTCTGAAATACACTTTCTGTAGAAACTGCAAGCGGACATACGGAGAGCTAAGGGGCCTATAGTGGAAAAAGGAGTATCATCTAAAAAAACTACACAGAAACATTCTGTGAAACTTCTTTGTGTTCTGTGCATTCAGCTAACAGAATTCAACCTTACTTTTGATTGAGCAGTTCTGAAAAACTCTTTCCGTAAAAACTGCAAGTGGACATTCAGAGCGCTACGGGACCTATAGTGGAAAAAGGATTATCCTCAAATAAATACTACACAGAAGAATTCTGTGAAGCTTCTTTCTGTTCTTGCATTCAACTAACAGAGCTGAAGCTTACTTTTGATTGAGCAGTTCTGAAACACTCTTTCTCTAGAAACTGCAAGTGGACAATCCGAGCCCTAAGGTGCCTATGGTGGAAAAAAGATTATCTTCAAATAAAAACTAAACAGAAGCATTCTGTGAAACTTCTTTCTGTTGTGTGCATTCAACTAACAGTGTTGAAGTTAACTTTTGATGGAGCAGTTCTGAAACACTCTTTCTGTAGAGACTTCGAATGGACATACAGAGCGCTAAGGGGCCTACAGTGGAAAAAGTAATATCTTCAAATAAAAACTACACGGAAGCACTCTGTGAAACTTCTTTCTGCTCTGTGCATTCAGCTAACCGAGTTGAAGCTCTCTTTTGATTGAGTGCTTCTGAAACACTCTTTCTGTAGAAACTGGAAGTGGACATATGGAGCGGTAAGGGAACTATAGTGAAAAATTAATATCCTCAAAAACTACACAGAAGCATTCTGTGAAACTATTTTCTGTTCTGTGCATTCAACTAACAGAATTGAAGCTTAATTTTCATTGAGCAGTTCTGAAACACTCTTTCTGTAGAAACTGCAAGTGGACATTCAGAGTGCTACATGACGTATAGTGAAAAGAGGATTATCCTCAAATAAAAACTACACAGAAACATTCTGCGAAACTTCTTTCTGTTCTGTGCATTCAACTGACGGAGTTGAAGCAAACTTCTGATTGAGCATTTCTGAAACACACTTTCTTTAGAAACTGCAAGTGGACAATCCGAGCCCTAAGTTGCCTATAGAGGAAAAAGGAATATCTTCTAAAAAAACTACACAGAAGCACTCTGTGAAACTTCTTTCTGTTCTGTGCATTTAACTAACAGAGTTGAAGCTTACTTTTGATTGAGCAGTTCTAAAACACTCTTTCTGTAGAAACTGCAAGTGGACATTCCGAGCGCTAAGGGGCGTATAATGGAAAAAGGAATATCTTTAAATAAAAACTACACAGAAGCATTCTGTGAAACTTCTTTCTGTTTGGTGCATTCAACTAACAGAGTTGAAGCAAACTTCTGATTGAGCGGTTCTTAAACACTCTTTCTGTAGAAACTGCAATTGGACAATCAGAGCCCTAAGGTGCCTATAGTGGAAAAAGGAATATCTTCTAATAAAAACTACACAGAAGCATTCTGTGAAACTTCTTCCTGTTCTATGTATTCAACTAACAGAGTTGAACCTTACTTTTGATTGAGCAGTTCTGAAACACTCTTTCCGTAGAATCTGCAAGTGGACATTCAGAGCGCTACGGGACCTATAGTGGAAAAAGAATTATCCTCACATAAAAACTACACAGAAGCCTTCTGTGAAGCTTCTTTCTGTTCTTTGCATTCAACTAACAGAGCTGAAGCTTACTTTTGATTGAGCAGTTCTGAAACACTCTTTCTGTAGAAACTGCAAGTGGACATTCGCAGCGCTAAGGCCCCTACAGTGGAAAAAGGAATATCTTCAAATAAAAACTACACAGAAGCATTCTGTGAAACTTCTTTCTGTTCTGTGCATTCCACTGACAGAGTTGAATCTTACTTTTGACTGAGCAGTTCTGAAACAGTCTTTCTGTAGAAACTGCAAGTGGATATTCGGAGCGCTAAGGGGCCTATAATGGAAAAAGGAATATCCACAAATAAAATCTACACAGAAGCATTCTGTGAAACTTCTTTCTGTTCTGTGCATTCAGCTAAGAGAGTTGAAGTTTATTTTTGATTGAGCAGTTCCGAAACTCTCTTTCTGTAGAAACTGCATGTGGACAATTGGAGCGCTATGGGGCTATAATGGAAAAAGGAATATCTTCAAATAAAAACTACACGGAAGCACTCTGTGAAACTTCTTTCTGTTCTGTGCATTCAGCTAACCGAGTTGAATCTCACTTTTGATTGAGCAGCTCTGAAACACTCCTTCTGTAGAAACTGCAAGTGGACATATTTGGCAGTATGGGTCCTATAGTGGAAAAAGTAATATCCTCAAAAACTACACAGAAGCATTTTGTGAAACTTTTTTCTGTTCTGTGCACTCAACTAACAGAATTGAAGCATACATTTGACTGAGCAATTTTGAAACACTCTTTCTGTAGAAAATGCAAGTGGACATTTGGAGCGCTAAGGGGCCTACAACGTAAAAAGGAATATCTTCAAATAAAAACTACACAGAAGCATTCTGTGAAACTTCTTTCTGTTCTGTGCATTCAACTAACAGAGATGAAGCAAACTTTTGATTGAGCAGTTCTGAAACACTGTTTCTGTAGAAAGTGCAAGTGCACAATCCGAGCCCCAAGGTGCCTATAGTGGAAAAAGGTATATTTTCAAATAAAAACTACACAGAATCATTCTGTGAAACTTCTTTCTGTTGTGTGCATTCAACTATCAGAGTTGAAGTTAACTTTTGATTGAGCAGTTCTGAAACACTCTTTATGTAGAAACTGCAAGTGGACATACAGAGCGCTAAGGGGCCTACAGTGGAAAAAGGTTTATCTTCAAATAAAAACTACACAGAAGCATTCTGCGAAACTTCTTCCTGATCTGTGCGTTCAAATAGCAGAGTTGAACCTTACCTTTGATTGAGCAGTTCTGAAACACTCTTTCTGTAGAAACTGCAGGCGGACATTCGGAGCGCTAAGGGGCCTCTAGTGGAAAAAGGAATATTTTCAAATAAAAACTACACAGAAGCATTCTGCGAAACTTCCTTCTGATCTGTGCATTCAACTAGCAGAGATGAAGCACACTTTTGATTGAGTAGTTCTGAGACACTCTTTCTGGAGAAACTGCAAGCGGACCTTCGGAGAGCTAAGGTGCCTATAGTGGAAAAAGGAATATCTTCTAAAAAAACTACACAGAAGCATTCTGTGAAACTTCTTTCTATTCTACGCATTCAGCTAACAGAATTGAACCTTACTTTTGATTGAGCAGTTCTGAAACCCTCCGTAGAAACTGCAAGTGGACATTCTGAGCGCTACGGGACCTATACTGGAAAAAGTATTATCCTCAAATAAATACTACACAGAAGCATTCTGTGAAGCTTCTTTCTGTTCTTGCATTCAACTCACAGAGCTGAAGCTTACTTTTGATTGAGCAGTTCTGAAACACTCTTTCTGTAGAAACTGCAAGTGGACATTCGCAGCGCTACGGGGCCTATAGCGGAAAAAGGAATATGTTCAAATAGAAACTACACAGAAATATTCTCTGAAACTTCTTTCTGTTGTGTGCATTCAACTAACAGATTTGAAGTTAACTTTTGATTGAGCAGTTCTGAAACACTCTTTCTGTAGAAACTTCAAATGGACATACAGAGCGCTAAGGGGCCTACAGTGGAAAAAGGTATATCTTCAAATAAAAACTACACGGAAGCATTCTGTGAAACTTCTTTCAGTTCTGTTCATTCAACTAACACAGTTGAACCTTACTTTTGATTGAGCAGTTCTGAAACACTCTTTCTGTAGAAACTGCAAGTGGACATTCAGAGCGCTACGGGACGTATAGTGGAAAAAGGAATATCCTCAAATAAAAACTACACAGAAGCATTCTGTGAAGCTTCTTTCTGTTCTTTGCATTCAACTGACTGATTCAGAAGTTCTGAAACACTCTTACTGTAGAAATATCAGGTGGACATTCGGAGGTTCAGGTTGCCTATAGTGGAAAAAGAAATATCTTGAAATAAAAACTACAGAGAATCATTCTCTGAAAACTCTTTCCGTTCTGTGCATTCAACTAACAGCGTTCAAGCTTACTTTTAATTGAGCAGTTCTGAAACAGACATTCTGTTGAAACTGCAACTGGACATTCGGAGCGCTAAGGGGCCTATAGTGGAAAAAGGATTATCTTCAAATAAAAGCTACACAGAAGCACTCTGTGAAACTTCTTTCTGTTCTGTGCATTTAACTAACAGAGTTGAAGCTTACTTTTGATTGAGGAGTTTTGATACACTCTTTCTCTAGAAACTGCAAGTGGACATTCGGAGTGCTAAGTGGCCTATAGTGGAATAAGGAATATGTTCAAATAAAAACTACACAGAAGCATTCTGTGAAACTTCTCTCTATTCTGTGCATTCAACTAACAGAGTTGAAGCAAACTTTTGATTTAGAAGTTCTGAAACACTCTTTCTGTAGAAAGTACAAGTGGACAATACAAGCCCTAAGATGCCTATAGTGGAAAAAGTAATATCTTCAAATAAAAACTACACAGAAGCATTCTGTGAAACTTCTTTCTGTTGTGTGCATTCAACTAACAGAGTTGAAGTTAACATTTGATTGAGCAGTTCTGAAACACTCTTTCTGTAGGAACTGCGAGTGGACATTCAGAGCGCTAAGGGGCCTACAGTGGAAAAAGGAGTATCTTCAAATAAAAAACTACACAGAAGCATTCTGTGAAACTTCTTTCTGTTCTGTGCATTCAACTAACAGAATTGAAGCTTACATTTGATTGAGCAGTTCTCAAACACTCTTTCTGTAGAAACTGCAAGTGGACATTCCGAGAGCTAAGGGGCCTATAATGGAAAAAGGAATATCTTTAAATAAAAACTACACAGAAGCATTCTGTGAAACTTCTTTCTGTTTGGTGCATTCAACTAACAGAGTTGAAGCAAACTTCTGATTGAGCGGTTCTTAAACACTCTTTCTGTAGAAACTGCAATTGGACAATCAGAGCCCTAAGTGCCTATAGTGGAAAAAGGAATATCTTCTAATAAAAACTACACAGAAGTATTCTGTGAAACTTCTTCCTGTTATATGCATTCAACTAACAGAGTTGAATCTTACTTTTGATTGAGCAGTTCTGAAACACTCTTTCCGTAGTATCTGCAAGTGGACATTCAGAGTGCTACGGGACCTATAGTGGAAAAAGAATTATCCTCACATAAAAACTACACAGAAGCATTCTGTGAAGCTTCTTTCTGTTCTCTGCATTCAACTAACAGAGCTGAAGCTTACTTTTGATTGAGCAGTTCTGAAACACTCTTTCTGTAGAAACTGCATGTGGACATTCGCAGCGCTACGGGGCCTATAGTGGAAAAAGGAATATGTTCAAATAAAAACTACACAGAAGCATTCTGTGAAACTCCTTTCTGTTCTGTGCATTCCACTAACAGAGTTGAATCTTACTTTTGACTGAGCAGTTCTGAAACACTCTTTCTGTAGAAACTGCAAGTTGACATGGAGAGCGATAAAGGGCCTATAGTGGAAAAAGTTTTATCCTCAAATAAAAACTACACAGAAGCATTCTGTGAAACCTCTTTCTGTTGCGTGCATTCAACTAACAGAGTTGAAGCCTACTTTTGTTTGAGCAGTTCTGAAACACACTTTCTGTAGAAACTGCAAGTGGACATTCAGAGCGCTCAGGGGCCTATAGTGGAAAATGGAATATCCTCAAAGAAAAAGTACACAGAAGCATTCTGTGCGAGTTCTTTCTGTTCTGTGCATTCAACTGAGAGAGTTGAAGCTTACTTTTGATTGAGCAGTTCCGAAACACTCTTTCTGTACAAAATGCAAGTGGACATTCACAGCTCTAAGGGGCCTATTATGGAAAAAGTCATATCCTCAAAAAAAACTACACAGAAGCATTCTGTGAAACTACTTTCTTTTCTGTGCATTCAACTAACAGAGTTGAAGCTTACTTCTGATTGAGCAGTTCTGAAACACTCTTTCTGTAGAAACTGCAAGTGGACATTCCGAGCCCTAAGGGGCCTATAGTGGAAAAAGGAATATCTTCAAAGAAAAACTACACAGAAGCATTCTGTGAAACTCCTTTCTGTTGTGTGCATTCAAATAACAGAGTTGAAGTTAACTTTTGATCGAGCAGTTCTGAAATACTTTTTTTGTAGAAACTGCAAGTGGACATACAGAGTGCCTACGGGCCTACAGTGGAAAAAGGAACATCTTCAACTAAAAACTACACAGAAGCATTCTGTGAAACTTCTTTCTGTTCTGTGCATTCAAGTAACACAGTTGAACCTTACTTTTGATTGAGCAGTTCTGAAACACTCTTTCTGTAGAAACTGCAAGTGGACATTCAGAGCGCTATGGGACGTATAGTGATAAAAGCATTATCCTCAAAAAAAACTACACAGAAGCATTCTGTGAAGCTTCTTTCCGTTCTTTGCATTCAACTAACATAATTGAAGCTTACATTTGATTGAGCAGTTCTGAAATACTCTTTCTGTAGAAACTGCAATTGGACATTCGGAGCGCTATGGGGCCTATAGTGGAAAAAGGAATATCTTCAAATAAAAACTACACAGAAGCATTTTTGAAACTTCTTTCTGTTCTGTGCATTCCACTAACAGAGTTGAATGTTCCTTTTGACTGAGGAGATCTGAAACACTCTTTCTGTAGAAACTGCAAGTGGACATACAGAGCGATATGGGTCCTACAGTGGAAAAAGATTTATCCTCAAATAAAAACTACACAGAAGCATTCTGTGAAACCCCTTCCTGTTGCGTGCATTCAACTAACAGAGTTGAAGCTTACTTTTGATTGAGCAGTTCTGAAACACACTTTCTTTTGAAACTGGAAGTGGACATTCAAAGCGCTAAGGGGCGTATAGTGGAAAAAGGAATATCTTCAAATAAAAACTACACAGAAGCACTATGTGAAAATTCTTTCTGTTCTGTGCATTCATCTAACACAGTTGAAGCATACTTTTGATTGAGCAGTTCTGAAACACACTTTCTCTAGAAACTGCAAGTGGATATTCAGAGCCCTAAGTGGCCTATAGTGGAAATTGGAATATCCTCAAATAGAAAATACACAGAAGCATTGTGTGCAAGTTCTTTCTGTTGTGTGTATTCATCTAAGAGTGTTGAAGCTTACTTTTGATTGAGCAGTTCTGAAACACTCTTTCTGTAGAAAATGCAAGTGGATATTCGGAGCTCTAATGGGCCTATTATGGAAAAAGGAATATCCTCAAATAAAAACTACACAGAAACAGTCTGTGTAACTTCTTTCTGTTCTGTGCATTCAGCTAAGAGATTTGAAGTTTGTTTTTGATTGACCAGTTCTGAAACTCTCTTTCTGTAGAAACTGTAAGTGGAGATTCCGAGGGCTAAGGGGCCTATAGTGGAGAAAGGAATATCTTCAAATGAAAACTACACAGAAACATTCTGTGAAACTGCTTTCTGTTTTGTGCATTCAACTAACAGATTTGAAGTGTACTTTTGATTGAGCAGTTCTGAAACACTCTTTCTGTAGAAACTGCAAGTGGACATTCGGAGCGCTAAGGGGCCTATAGTGGAAAAAGTAATATCCTCAAATAAAAACGACACAGAAGCATTCTGTGAAACATCTTTCTGTTCTGTGCATTCAGCTAAGAGAGTTGAAGTTTATTTTGGATGGAGCAGTTCAGAAACTCTCTTTCTGTAGAAACTGCAAGTGGACATTCGGAGAGCTAAGGGGCTATAGTGGAAAAAGGAATATCTCCAAATAAAAACTACACAGAAGCATTGTGTGAAAATTCTTTCTGTTCTGTGCATTGAACTAACAGAGTTGAAGCTTACTTTTGATTGAGCAGTTCTGTAACTCTTTCTGTAGAAACTGCAAGTGGACATTCAGAGTGCTAAGGGGCCTATAGTGGAGAAAGGAATATCTTCAAATAAAAACTACACAGAAGCATTCTGTGAAACTTCTTTCTGTTCTGTGCATTGAACAAACAGAGTTGAAGCTTACTTTTGATTGAGCAGTCCTGTAACACTTTCTGTAGAAACTGCAAGTGGACACTCAGAGCGCTAAGGGGCCTGTAGTGGAAAAAGGAATATCTTCAAATGAAAACTACAAAGAAGCATTCGGTGAAACTCCTTTCTGTTATGTGCATTCAACTAACAGATTTGAACCTTACTTTTGAGCAGTTCTGAAAGACTCTTTCTGTAGAAACTGCAAGTGGACATTCGGAGCGCTAACGGGCCTATAGAGGAAAAAGGAATATCTTCAAATTAAAACTACACAGAAGCATTCTGTGAAACTTCTTTCTGTTCTGTGTAGTCATCTAACAGAGTTGAAGATTACTTTTGATTGACCAGTTCTGAAACACTCATTCTGTAGAAACTGAAAGTGGACAATCGGATCGCTTTGGGGCCTGTAATGAAAAAGGAATATCTTCAAATAAAAACTATACAGAAGCATTTGGTGAAACGTCTTTCCGTTCTGTTCATTCAGCTAACAGTGTTGAAGCTTACTTTTCATTGAGCAGTTCTGCAACACTCTTTCTGTAGAAACTGCAAGTGGAAATTCAGAGCGCTAAGGGGCCTATAGTGGAAAAAAGATTATCTTCAAATAAAAACTACACAGAAGCTTTCTGTGAAACTTCTTTCTGTTCTGTGCATTCAACTAACAGATTTGAAGCATACTTTTGATTGAGCAGTTCTGAAACACTCTTTCTGTAGAAACTGCAAGTCGACATTCTGAGCTCTACGCTGCCTATAGTGGAAAAAGGCATATCTTCAAACAAAAACTACACAGAAGAATTCTGTGAAACTTCTTTGTGTTCTGTGGATTCAGCTAAGAGAGTTGAAGTTTATTTTTGATTGAGCAGTTCCGAAACTCTCTTTCTGTAGAAACTGCAAGTGGACAATCGGAGAGCTAAGGGGCTGTAGTAGAAAAAGGAATGTCTTCAAACAAAAACTACACAGAAGCATTCTGTGAAACTTCTTTCTGTTCTGTGTATTGAACTAACAGAGTTGAAGCTTACTTTTGATTGAGCAGTTCTGTCATACTCTTTCTGTAGAAACTGCAAGTGGACACTCAGTGCTTAGGGGCCTATAGTGGAAAAAGGAATATCTTGAAATAAAAACCACACAGAAGCATTCTGTGACAATTCTTCCTGTTCTCTGCATTGAACAGAGTTGAAGCTTACTTTTGATTGAGCAGTTCTGTAACACACTTTCTGTAGAAACTGCAAGTGGACACTCAGAGCGCTAAGGGGCCAATAGTGGAAAAAGGAGTATCTTCCAATAAAAACTACACAGAAGCCTTCTGTGAAACTTCTTTCTTTTCTTTGCATTCATCTAACAGAGTTGAAGATTACTTTTGATTGAGCAGTTCTGAAAAACTCTTTCTTTGGAAACTGAATTTGGAATTCGGAGCGCTAAGGGGTGTATAATGGAAAAAGGAATATCTTCAAATAAAAACTATACAGAAGCATTCAGTGAAACTTCTTTCCATTCTGTACATTCAGCTAACAGAGTTGAAGCTTACTTTTCATTGAGCAGTTCTGAAACACTCTTTCTGTAGAAACTGCAACTTGATATTTGGAGCGCTAAGGGGCCTATAGTGGAAAAAGGAATATCCTCATATAAAAACTACACAGAAGCATTCTGTGAAACTTCTTTCTGTTCTGTGCATTCAACTAACAGAATTGAAGCTTACATTTGAGCAGTTCTGAAACACTCTTTCTCTAGAAACTGCAAGTGGACATTCAGAGCATTAAGGGGCCTATAGTGGAAAAAGATATATCTTCTAATAAAAACTACACAGAAGCATTCAGTGAAAACTCTTTCTGTTCTGTGCATTCAACTAACAGAGGTGAAGCAAACTTTTGATTGAGCAGTTCTGAAACACTCTTTCTGTAGAAAGTGCAAGTGGACAAACTGAGCCCTAAGTTGCCTATAGTGGAATAAGGAATATCTTCAAATAAAAACTACACAGAAGCATTCTGTGAAACTTCTTACTGTTCTGTGCATTCCACTAACAGTGTTGAACCTTACTTTTGACTGAGCAGTTCTGAAAGACTCTGTAGAAACTGCAAGTGGACATACAGAGCGATAAGGGGCCTATAGTGGAAAAAGGAATATCCTCAAATAAAAACTACACAGAAGGATTCTGTGAAACTTCTTTCTGTTCTTTCATTCAACTAACAGAGTCGAAGCTGACTTTTGATTGAGCAGTTTTGAAACACTATTTCTGTAGAAACTGCAAGTGGACATTCAGAGCGCTAAGGGGCCAAAGGTGGAAAAAGGAATATCTTCAAATAAAAACTACAAATAAGCATTCTGTCAAACTTTTTTCGGTTCTGTGCATTCCCCTAACAGAGTTGAAGTTTACTTTTGATTGACCATTTCTGAAACAGTCTTTCTCTAGAAACTGCAAGTGGACATTCTGAGTGCTGAAGGGCCTATAGTGGAAAAATGAATATCTTCAAATAAAAACTACACAGAAGCATTCTGTGAAACTTCTTTCTGTTCTGTGCATTCCACTAACAGAGTTGAAGCTTACTTTTGATTGAGCAGTTCTGAAACACTCTTTCTGTAGAACCTGAAAGTGTACATTCGGAGCGCTAAGGGGCCTATAATGGAAAAAGTATTATCTTCAAATAAAAACTACACAGAAGCATTCTGTGAAAGGTCTTTCTGTTCTGCACCTTCAGCTAACAGAGTTGAAGCTTACAATTGATTGAGCAGTTCTGATACACTCTTTCTGTAGAAACTGCAAGTGTACTTTCAGAGCTCTAAGGGGCGTATCGTGGAAAAAGGAATATCTTCAAATGAAAACTACACAGAAGAATTCTGTGAAACTTGTTTCTGTTCTGTGCATTCAACTAACAGATTTGAAGCTTATTTTTGATAGATCAGTTCTGAAACACTCTTTCTGTAGAAACTGGAAGTGGACATTCGGAGCTCTAAGGGGCCCATAGTGGAAAAAGGAATATCTTCAAATGAAAACTACACAGAAGCATTCTGTGAAACTTCTTTCTGTTCTGTGCATTCAACTAGCAGAGTTGAAGCTTACTTTTGACTGAGTAATTCTGAAACACAGTTTCTGTAGAAACTGCAAGTGGACATCCTGAGCGATAACGGGCATATAGTGGAAAAAGGATTATCCTCAAATAAAAACTACACAGAGGCATTCTGTGAAACTCCTTTCTGTTCTTTTCATTCAACTAATAGAGTTGTAGCTTAATTTTGATTGAGCAGTTCTGAAACACTCTGTAGAAACCCCAAGTGGACGTTCGGAGCGCTAAGTTGCCTGTAGTGGAAAAGGGAATATCTTCAAATAAAAACTACAAAGAAGCATTCTGTGAAACTTCTTTCTGTTATGTGCATTCAACTAACAGAGGTGAAGCTTACTTTTGATTCAGCAGTTCTGAAACACTCTTTCTGCAGAAAGTGCAAGTGGACATTCGGAGTGCTAAGGGGCCTATCGTGGAAAAGGTGTATCTTCAAATAAAAACTACACAGAAGCATTCTGTGAAACTTCTTCCTGTTAAGTGCATTCAACTAACAGAGTTGAAGCTTACTTTTGATTGAGCAGTTCTGAAACACTGTTTCTGTAGAAACTGCAAGTGGACATTCCGAGGGCTAAGGGGCCTATAGTGGAAAAAGGAATATCCTCAAATAAAAACTACACAGAAGCATTCTGTGAAACTTCTTTCTGTTCTGGGCATTCAACTAACAGAGTTGAACCTTACTTTTGATTGAGCAGTTCTGAAACTCTGTTTCTGTAGAAACTGCAAGTGGACATTCGGAGCGCTAAGGGGCCTATAGAGGAAAAAGGAATATCTTCAAATAAAAACTACACAGATGCATTCTGTGAAACTTCTTTCTGTTCTTTGCATACATCTAACAGAGTTGAAGATTACTTTTGATTGACCAGTTCTGAAACACTCTTTCTGTAGAAACTGCAAGTGGACATTTAGTGCTCTTTGATGCCTATTGTGGAAAAGGAAATATTTTCACATAAAAACTAGACAGATGTATTCTGAGAAACTTCTACGTGGTGTGTGCATTCATCTCACAGAGTTGAAACTTTCCTCTGATTGAACAGTTTTCTAACTCTCTTTTTGTAGAATCTGTATGTGGACATTTGGAGACCTTTACGTCCTATTGTGGAAAAGGAAATATCTTAACATAAAAGCTAGACAGAAGCTTTCAGAGAAACTTCTTTTCAGTGTGTGCATTCATCTCACAGAGTTGTACCTTTCTTCTGATTCAGCACTTTTGACACTCTCTTGTTGTAGAATCTGCAAGTGGACGTTAGGAGTGCTTTGAGGACTAATGTGGAAAAGGAAATATCTTCTCATAAAGAGAAAGAAGAAGAAAACAGAGAAACTTCTTTGTGGTGTGTGCATTCATCTCAAAGAGTTGAAGATTTCTTCTGATTGAGCAGTTTTGAAACCAAACACCGCATGTTCTCACTCATAGGGGGGAATTGAACAATGAGAACTCATGGACACAGGAAGGGCAACATCACATTCCGGGTACTGTTGTGGGGTGGGGGGTGGGGGGCGGGGACAGCATTAGGAGATATACCTAATGCTAAATGATGAGCTAATGGGTGCAGGAAATCAACATGGCACATGGATACATATGTAACAAACCTGCACATTGTGCACATGTACCCTAAAACCTAAAGTATAATAATAAAAAAAAAAGTAAAAAAAAAAAAAAAAGAAACACTTTTTGTAGAGTCTACAAGTGGACCTTTGGAATGCTTTGATGCCGAATGTGGAAAACTAAATATCCTGAAATAAAAACTTTATGGAAGCATAAAGAGAAACTTCCTTGTGCTGTGTGCATTCATCTCACAGAGTTGAAACTTTTTTCTGATTGAGCAGTTGTGAAACACTCTTTTTGTAGAATCTGCATGTGGACATTTTGAGTGCTTTGAGGTCTGTTGTGGAAAAGGAAAAGTCTTCACATAAAAACTAGACTGAAGCCTTCTGAGAAACTTCTTTGTGATGTGTGCATTCATCTCACAGACTTGAACCTCATTTTCGATTGAGCAGTTTGGAAACACTCTTTTGTAGAATCTGCAATTGGACATTTGGAGCCCTTTGAAGCCTATTGTGGAAAAGGAAATATCTTCACATAAAAACTATACAGAAGCAGAGAGAGAAACTTCTTTGTGGTGAGTG